>NC_041397.2:206523309-206650809 GCF_900747795.2 Erpetoichthys calabaricus
ATATATGTATATATATATATATATGTATATATGTTTATGTGTGTGTGTGTATATTATATATATATAAAAGACAGCAACACTCATAACAATGACAACACAATTACATTGACAATCATGTTACATTATTTTTAAAATGTTTCCTTTTCTTTTTCTTTAACACACTACTTCTCGGCTGCGAAGCGCGGGTATTTTGCTAGTTTTTAATAAATTTGCAAAAACCTCAAGTAAACTTTTTTCACGTTGTCATTATGGGGTGTTGTGTGGAGAATTCTGAGGAAAAAAATGAATTTAATCCATTTTGGAATAAAACTGTAACATAACAAAATGTGGAAAAAGTGATGCGCTGTGAATACTTTCTGGATGCACAGTACTATGGAGTTATTGCAACCCATACCTTCCCTATTCAGCCATGAGAAGAATTATTCATGAATTTTATCACTTATATATTTTTGTCTCAGGGAAATAAAACAAATGAATAGTTGTTGACTGCTTTTCCTAAAGTGCCCATTTTTCTAAAGAACTTGGTAATATCTTTATTAAATATTTTTGTTTACATGTTGGTATCAAGATGAACTTTTCCTTTGGGTATTATCAGGAGAGTAATGGTCAAACTGAGCAGCTTAAACTAAGATCTTGAGAAATTTTTAAAATGTATGATGGACTCTTTTTAGTCTAGCTGAAAAGACATTTTGCTTTAAGAGTTTACAGAAGTATGCTAAATATCTCTCTTTGAATGTTTGTATGGTTACAAAAAACTTTCATTGATGTTCCTAGTCTTACTAATTATTTATCTAAGCTGCAAAATAACTGGGAACTGGTTTAAAAGAACTTGCTCAAGGTTGGAGCCTCTGTCAAGATGTTTCCAAATTGCAGGTTTAAAAAGGATCCATAATTTATGGATGGACATATTGTGTGGCTTACCATGAGAGGTATCCATTAGAGAGATACGTTTTATAAACTACTGTTGCTACAAAATTCACTGGATTTTACACCACACACTGAAATGCACTGGCTAAGAAAACAACACTACCCAGATGTCTGTCCTGTCACAGGCCTTCTAATCCCAAAATGGTTTCTTTACATAATTACACACAATTAGAACCGTGGAGCTCAGAAACTCTAACAATGAGCACAAAGTATAAAAAATATATACTGTACCTATACAGAAAAGATCAGGAATATTTGTAGGTCTGCTAATATTACCCTAATGATACATTAAATGCCTTCCTTTTTAGAGCTGGATTTTATGTTAGTATAAAACTAAAGCGAAGATTCTATTTTTTTGGTAAGATTTCATAAGAATGTTGAGCTTCTTTTCAGACATGAAGCTTTGAGTGAAGGTGTAAAGTCACAATTACGGCATGTGGTCCTACGGTTATACAGTATATGTGGTAAGCTTGCAAGACTTCAACAGCACTAAGATCCAGAAAGTCACTTGTGCCATTTCCAATCAGGCAGGCCCAATACAATAATATTATCTTAACTGCACCAATAACCCATGTCTGTAAACTTAATTTTGAAACTATATCAAGCTTTATCTCTTGTCCATACTGATACTGTGTTTCCAATTAAATGGTATTATTTCTTTGGAAATACAAAGGCAGCAGAGTGATGTCTATATTTTGTCAAAGGAAATTAATGCCTGTATTAATTAAGTTGATTAATTGAAACAGGAAATTCCATGACAGAGGGTGTCCAGAGGCCACAAAAGTCTATTAGGCAAGGATATCACATTCTCTCAGTGCCCGACTTTATAAAATGTTTTCAAAAACAAAAAAATGAGAAACATGATAGCAATAATGATATTCATCAAATAAATCAAAAGTTTTACTCCATGTTTAAGTACAATACTTTACTGTGACTTATTCAGTTTTTCTTAAAAGAGGAGCTTAAGCTGTTCGTTTTAAAAATCTGCACTGATTGTTTTTAGAAAAAGGAAATGCAAAATGTTAAAAGCAGTTATACTGATTGAATATGGGAATTTCAGTCCTGGATAAAAGTATCATAACAAATGCATTTTGAAATAATTTCTTAATAAACAAATACTTGTTGAAAAAAAATATAAACTGACTATTTACATTTCTGTATTTTCAAACTTTCACACAATGAATTTAGTAACATTTTTCCTAAAATGTTTCTAATTCTAACATTATTCAATATTTACTTATAAATGCAAACTATTCATCTTATTCTGACAGAATAGTCATGGTTTTCTGTACAGTTTATGCTTACTCCATGTCTATCAAAATATAGGAAATAATTAACATTTTTAATAATATCATGTAATAATACCAATTAATATAATTTTGCTATAACAATTTAAGTACAACAGTTTAAGGGTACTTTTATCAAGCAAGAAAAATCGCCTGTAATACTGTACACACCACTACAGTATTAAAAAACTATTGTAGAAAATTATTTATTATCTATCCCACATAGACCTGCATCCAGCAAAGTTCAACAACAACAATGGAGCAATGTACAAGCACTTGAAGTGTTGAAACAGAACCAGACAATACTGAGGGCTCAAAATTAAAAAGGACAAACATTAATGCTACCATGAAATAAAAAACTACAAACAAATACTTAGTTTTCTGTGTTTGAAGCTGGTTGTTAAATAAGATTCATTCACTTGTCTATTATTTTCATTTTTGACCCCGAGGCTTGACCCATTAAGTAATACCCAATTCTCCTTATAATAAGAAGAGAGAATTCAGTTTAAATTTTTGCACAGAGGTACAGTAGTGAGCTAATTTACCTGTGTACATTCTCCATTGCTGCCACCTCAGCCAGAGCAGCCAAGCTGACAAATGCTGGAATAGAAGATACAGCTGGCATGTCTGCTGTAATACTGCACATAGACTGAGCCTTTGTTTCTCTGTAGCAATCCTCACTGTATAATGTGTCTTCTTTTAATGGCTTTTCTCCTGGGCTTTGTACCAGTTCCCTAGTTCTGCTTTCTGTTTACAGAAACATAGTAAAAGTGAGATTTGCATTCAGTTGTTTAATAACTATAATATTCTGCTGTATACATAACTGTAACTTTGTGGCAAGAATTTCCTAAAATAAAATCTGGAACTGATTATATATAAAATAAGAATGTCTTTAATAAAGTTTGCACTATGTAGCTTTGATGAATTGCCAGGAAAGTTTCCAAATTAGGAGATCGTAGTCATAGTTTCATAACTCCTGCAGTCAGGCATTATTATTGACTTGTTATGTGTCAGTCATTACCTTATTTGCTCCCACTCAGTTTTGTGTCTTATTGTTCAAATATTCAGTGTTCACTTATCAAATCTATTTTACCAAACATGTCAAACACTGCAACATATGTTTTATCACTTATCCTTCAAATATAGTTTGGTTTTTATTTTTGGAAAATAGACTAGTGAGAAGTTTCTCTTCTAATGTAATGCGTCTCATTTATATTTGTTGCTGAAAAATGTTTAAATTATTATTACAAGCACTAAAATGAAAATCATATTCATGTCAGTACTGTTGCATTTCACTGTGCTGCAGTAACTTGACAGTTACTATTTTGTTAAGATAGTAAAAAGAGGAGAACTTGAAGCTAAAAAGTGATTTTAATTACTGTATATACTCGCATATAAGTCGGGTCTTGAAACTCGAAAAAACGATCATAAAATCAGACCCTGACTTATACACCCGTTCAAAAATGTGACACTTCTTTACATCTTCTTACTTCCTCTAATCTCGCACCAGCTTCTCAGACACATCGAATTTTGTTGCAGCAGTGCAGTAATCAATTTCTTTCGCCACTTCAATGACTTTTAATTTAAAACCAACTTCATATTTTCTTCTGATCGAACGCTCTATTGTAGATAAGGGATGCTCTTACAATAAAGGTGTATGAGGGTGTGAGATACAAAAAACACTAAACAGTGCAAACGTCGCTTTGGAATAAGTTTGGGTATTACTGTGTGGTCATGTAGGCACAATACATAGAAAAAAAAGGCAGTGTGCTCGTGGTTACTCTCTCAGGTGGGTATTAGCATATCATAATCTCTTGGACCAATAGCGTGAGTTTTCTGCATTCGACCAACACTAAAAGTGAGTATATGTGGTACCTTTTCAAGAATGTGTGTGCATATGCTACTAAAACCTTTTTATCTGGTGCAATATTGAATGCAGCATCTAAAATGCCACCTAAAATTCCAATTTGACTTTTTTACAAAAAACACAAGGGGTAATAAAGCAAAGTGCCATGTGCAAAAAATAATGTATTCATTTGGAAGTAACAAACAAAAGTATAGCCAGTCAACCTGTGCGGAGTCAAGCAAGACAGCAGAATGGGAGCTTGCAAAACATGTCATTAAAATGCTGAAACATTGGAAATTTTATCTAATGAAGTGTGTATCTCCCTATTACTCCAGCACTGCTTGAAGGTAAGATGTGAGTTAAGATGTGCGGGAAATGACCATGCGCCGTTGCAAATCAAGGTAGCATTGTATAAAGCATTTGGCACTTAGACTATGTAATAAAATCATCACAGCATCATTGTTGGATTCCCAATTTAAAAAAGATACATACTTTGCAAGTGAGGAGAATGCTACTGCAATATCCAAATTATCCAATTTTTTTTTTAATGTTTTCAGCTGAAGGTTGGGAGCATGTGCTAATTACGGCATGTTGCCACACCCACCAGATGGCAAACTACCCGGATTGAGATTCAAGTGCAGCCATGAAACAGGTGACAACATTAAATTAATGCTGGAGTCAGAACCTTCTGGAAGCTTAAGCAAAATGTCAGCTGAGAATCAGTGACATCAGGAAGTGAGTCACCCAGTCTTTGGGACCAGCATTCTAATAAAGAAATTTCTGTTGGTATTGACACTAACAAGAAAATATGTACTGTAAGTGAGCTGCTTATAAAATATCTCAAACAATAACTTTCTAGCAACATTTATGCAGAATCTGCTAGTTGAAACTGCTGTGTGGAAATATCTATTGGATCCACCAGTCATGGCAGGTGAACAATCTGCAGAAATGTATGCAGAATGGCACAGTAATGTTCCTGGTGAGAACACAGAAAAAGTTTGGTTTGTAACCTACAACACTCAATTGTTTAGATTTATAGCCATTAAACAATCGGGGGATGTAGGCATATGTTTAATATGTCACCGTGATCTGTGCAAATATATCTTATAGAACCTGATTTTACTTGCATGAGGTACAGCAGACACATAGCCAGATTAAGCACACAATCTGACAGACAGAACTGCCAGACAAGCAACACAACAAAAAGACTAGAACAAATAGAAACTGTGAGCAGTGAGAGTGTGGGACGCTGTAACCATGTGCTGTTTCTATATGTTAAGTCAGCACAAAATTGTGTTCATGTTTCGAGAGCATTGTGGTCTTGTTGGGACTTGCATGTCCGTCTGAGATGGCCCTGGACGTGAAGAAACAGTAGAAAGCCTTGGAAATTGCCCGGCACACCTTTGAAGCCAACGGATAGATGGGACATTGCCACCTGTTCCTGAGAATGCCTTTCACATCTGCATTGACAACACTGACAGACTCCGATCCTTGGGCCCCCACTCCAGGACTGGATCTTATCACTGGTTTCATTTGTCTTTGTTTAATGTCAGCTTTACTGCAGATAGTACAAAGCTATTTTTCCTACATGATTTCTTACCACTATATCACCAGGGAAGGGTATTGTCTTATGTTATAGCTATATACTGTAGATTCAGGTTAAGTAACACACCACAATCACAAACAAACTCATTACCATGGGAACGAGCAGCCCGTGCAGGACACAGGGGAAACGTGCAAGAGAAACACTGAAAATGTTTTGTTTCTAGCCTACAACACTCAATTGTTTAGATTTATAGCTACTCCGTACCAAATGGGTTAATCATGGGGTGGGTGGGGAGATCTTCTTTAGACACTTGCTCTTTATATTCTGTATTTTGTTTTTGCAGTGTGTTTTTACAGTTTCTATTCAGCCTTGATGCTGCGGATGTGACAGGTCAAATTGTGTGTGTTTAAAAAAACATTTTTTTCCCTATCTGTTTGTCAGTTGTTTGTTTTGGCTTTGATTAAATGAGGACTGCGCAAAAATTAATGCATTTTCTTGGTTATTGTCATTCTTTTTGAGAGGACCTGAAATATTAATTGGGTTGTCTGGTTGACTGAGATAGGGGGCAGACTCGTTCCCAAAAACAACTTCTCTGTGACAAAAACACCAGAAGAGATGTCTTAAACAACTTACATGTTCAATGGATTAGGTTTTTCAATTTATGATGCAGTACTAGATACTAGAAAATAAGGGTATGTGATATAAATCTTTAGTGATGTTTGTGACTGATGGTTATGGCATTTGATTTTTCAATGTAGACAATGCCAGTTTCCATCCTGCTCTGAAGGATGCCTGTTCATTTTTCACTTTTCTTAAGTTAGAAATATAGGAAAAATTTTTCACTAGCCTTTTTTCCTTCTTTGGCTTCAGCCAAAATACTGTTGAAATGGTCAGCAACATTTAGGTTTCTGCACTTTCATGCTTATCTTAAAAATTGTGTTTAGTCACTGTATGGAGGTATATTATTTTAAAAATTACTTGATTGAAAATTACAATGGCAAATGACTAGTGGCAGTAATAAACTGGGAACATGACAGAAAACATTAATACAAGAATTGCACACCTTTAAAAAAACAGCGAAAAATAACTAAGAAACGATTAAAATAAGTGATACATAATTCAAGAATTAATTTAACACGTGAATGAAGGAGACTCAAAAAATGCAGAGCAAGTCCTGCTTTTAAATCAAATTTGGAGTTTGAGTAATGGCCCTAAATGTTAGAGAGTGATGAAAAAATAGATTATGACTGACACCTGGCAAGTGCAAATTCTAATGTCTGACAGTTTAAAAAACAGGGCATAAAAATAAAGTAAATATATACTTTATACCTTTCTTATATAAAAGATGGAGTAGTCGGCTTGTGTTGTTTTTTCTATAGATGTATAATAAATTCAATAAACTGAGTGATATAACTTGTTCTACATCTAATAATTCTATTTTTTGGAAATACTAAAACATAGTAAGAAAAGTAACATGCCACAAAAATATGTCAAGAAACAATTTAAAATATTAATCAGAAATTGCCAAGATATGTATAATAAATACATTTAAAACTTAACATTCTGATGGCCTCCCCAGTGGCTCACTCATTAAAAGCACTGTGCCTGGAGCACAGCAGACAACACTGTCGGTGCCTCGGCCAGCTGGAACTGGGGAATCTTGGGGTCGATGCCAAATTAGCCTCAGGCTGCCTGTGAAGATGGTTGGTGAGCTCCGGAAGATGCTGGAATGAAGGTCACCAGTCATCATCAGGCCTTCTTTGCCAGCACAGATGACTGGTGAGTGGCAAAGATGATTAGAGATGGGCATGTCAAATTGGGGTGAAAAAGGGGGAAAAATAAAAGAAATAACTAAATTACATTCATCTGTAACTCATTATTATTTATAAGTGGATGTACTCAAAAAACTAGGTAAAGGTGTCTATTGCTTCCTTAAATTAAGATCATCACAGCTATATTATGGAATATTATTGCCACCGTCTACACATAAACTTCTCTTACCTTCAGCAGGAGATACTCTTCCATCTGCACTCCGTACCAAATGGGTTATTTTGGTCTTTCTTGCTTTCCTCTTCTGGCTGCCCACAAGAGGTTCCCCTGCTCCCATTGAATCAGATGCAATTACACTCAATGCTGAAGACTTCTTAATTTTCTGGACTGCTTCATCTGAATGTGCATCTTGTGTAGGTATGGCTGGAGAAACAAATTATCCATATAAAATTTATATCATTAATCATAATATTGATAAAAAAAGGTTGAAATACAACATCAGAAAATTTTTCAAAATGACAGAAGCAAGATTATGTGACTATAATCTGAGGTTTAACTATATTATCTCTGTATTTCTTTCCAAGTTGGTCACAATTATTATTTGTTACTAATTTGAAATTTTACCAAAAGTAAATTTTTAAGATGCTTCTTCATAGTGTCTTTGGGTATATGTCAGAGGAAAATATTGGAATATAAACAGTCTAAAATTCACAATTACAGAGCCGAAGTCTTATTGGTGCTCTGGATATAATAAAAAATTAAAACAGGCAAATGAGAAATGCTACACACATTAAAAAAACAGAATAAAAATTTCCCACTTTACCCAGAGGTTTCCAAAAAGGAAACACCTTTAAAAAATTAAAGCAATGTGCTAACTTCATGCTACCCTACATATCCTGGTTTAAACAAAATAAATGTCTCTTAATTGGAGCAACTCCTTTTTCAAGAGTTGATATAGTAGATGGAGAGGAAATATAAATGCGATCAGCTGAAAGTTTTAAGAGAAATAAATTTCAAAATTAATTCCTTCAAGTACATATAGAACACTACTCCTGATTTTACCAGGGGATCTAAGTAGCTATAGAACATAAAGGACAACTTCAGTTCTTAACAAACATGGTATATATATGTATTCACAATGTGTTAGAAAGTTAAACATTTTCTGTAAGTTTAAAAAATATGTTGCCTGAAGAATAATTTTAAAATGGAGGCTATGAGGCACGGAGCACTACCAGAAAGTATGCATAAAAACATGAGGCTTTGGAGCTGCAAAAGTTCTGCTATAAGAAAACATGCCTTCTGTGAGTCTGACACATATTTGTGACAACAAAAGGGATTTCGAAAGGCATCTCATTACATATTCCTGGTGCTATTTTTCGTGCGTTAGGATGTATTTTCTGTTTGCTTGTGTATAGGAGGAGTTCTCACATAAATATGAAAGTAAACCAACATGATGCAAAGCACATGGTAGGAAAAGTTTACTGTGATTCTGTCTTTCGTGAGGAAATCATGCCCCTGGCTGAAAGGTTATTGAGGAGGAAGCCAAGTGCTGAGGGAGCTTGCACAGCTGGACTTCTTTTTAAATGGGCAAATCTCTTAATATTTGTGTTTTTATGTTTGAAAATAACATGTATAAGATACACTATTTACTATCTGTGTGTAATCTAAAGATGCAAATCAATGCTTGATAACTTTCTTGGTTTTAAGATTTATTTTCTGGTGGTGTTCCATGCCTCATAGCTTCCATTATAAAACACCAGGGTGAGCTAGGTATTTTTTAAAATTAATAGAAAACACTTAATGTTAGAACACAATTTTGTGTGGCAAACGCATATATACCATGTTTGTGAAGAAATAACTTTTATTTTAAAATGTATCCTTTAAGATCACACCGAGCATAGTTTCTAACAATGCACTTGTAATTAATAAGTGTTTTGCTGAATTTTACTCTAAACTGTTTGCTCCTGACTCACTTTCTCTTTCCCCTGAAACAACTGATGCATTCATTGTCTTAGTGTACCTTCCAAAACTCTCTCAGAATGATGGTGATCTCCACAAATTACAGATAACTTTGGAACAAGTTAAGTTGGCTTAATCTTCTGTTGCCAAAGGTTAAGCTCCTGGTCATGATAGAATTCAAACCAAATTTATATTATGTATAAGTAAAAAAAATAAAGGAAATTTGAAAATGATCTGGTAACCACAATGGGCTGAAGTGGATACAATACAACACATTCACAATGGTTTATGGGCAGTTCAAACCATACAGCACAGCAGTTTCCTGTTCCCTTCAAGTCATTTTCCTTCTTCTTTGTCTGACAATGCACTAAAGTGCTTAATGAGGATCAACAACAAATGTAAGACTCTATAAACAATTTCACCTACAACATCTCAAATGGATATTAGAGCAGGACATACATAAACCATTTGATTTTTGAAGTGTATGAGGTCTAAGCAGGTATGAAAAAGTACAAACAGTGAATTACCTTTTTCTAAAGAATTAGACTTCTCCTTTTTGTGCTTATATTTATTGACAATCTTGTGGAATAAGTTCTTCTTTTGAGACGGAGATGAACCTAGTGATATAATACAGATGTGGAATTCAGATGATTTAGCAAATGCAAAATATCTTATGGCACTTTTTGACACATGAACAATAACAGTTGTAGAGTAAAACAGCATAAACACCTAGTTACTCTGGAATGGCTTTTCAGAATTTCTGAACTAACTCTACAAGCATGACATGACCTTTCTTTATTATTATGCCCATGGTACGGTATAAATCTATGTAACTCATTTCTGGTCTTTCATTTTTATTCCACATCTGTTTAAACTTAAAAAAAAAACTTCTTTAGCTGCTCAAATACCTGCAGTTTTCGATTTAATTATAAAACTACTACTCCAGAACTACCTGAAAAACCTTCTAGCAGAAATGATGTATTTATACAAGATGTGATTAAACTAATCTTGTATATTTAAAACAACATCATACTGTACACAAACATAAGAAAATGGTTACCGAGTAACTCATAAGCCACTGTTTATTATCTGCATTTGATCTAAATAAACAATTTTAAAAGGTTTAATTAAAATTTGAAGAGTTAGATGAGCTTTAAGGGCCTGAAGGTATGGTTGTCAAACTATAGGCACAGCCTTGTGACTTACAAATGGCTTTTAACAGGGCTGCCCAAGGTGTCTGGTCTAATGGGAAATAATGCTAATTGGATCATGCAGGTTGTAAATTGGATCATGGAGGGCTGTTGCCTACTTTTATGGTCCTGATTATTTATGTGTTCTAGGTCATTTTCTGAATATAAATTTTTGAAGTTTGAATGAACTGTAAATTGACAAAAACAATATAATGTAAGTCAATATTAAATCTATTTTATTCAGTACAGCATTCAAGTAAACCGAATAACTAGCTATTATACAAGCTGAAAAGTGTGGTAAGCTCTCATTTTCAGTTTTAATTATAAATATTCTGTGTTTGCAGGTCTTCCATATCTCTAATGTGTCGAGTTATAGAGTTTTATAAAGCCAAATATTTATTTCTTATCATTTGAACTATCAGATCCTCTATGCTGGTAAAAACAGGTAAAGCATATTAAAATGAAAAGAAAAAGACAACATGTTTAGCAAATTTTTGGGGCCAAAAATTTTAGCAACGTATTGTAAGAAGCTTGTGTAAAGCTACCCAACACATTTAACTCAAGTTAAACAATTTAAAGGTAATGTTACCAAATATCAATAAAGTGTATGTAAACTTGTGATCCAGTGGAACTATGATAAAGTCAATAAAAAGCGAAATACTCTGTCTGTGAACATTATTGGAAAAAAATATATATTTTTGCCCTGCACAAAGTAGATGACTTACTGTAAGTGATATGACAAATTTATAGTTTGTTAGTATAAAATCTGTGGAGTACTTATAAAGCGAGTTTTAAAGAATTCTCCATACATGTATGGAAACTTCTGACTTCAACTGTATTCATTTATTTAATTTTTAAGATTTATTTTATCGACTGAGTTAGTTTTACAAATGTTGTTTGGTCCAAGATGCAATCCAACTGCTGTGACCTGCTTATAATCAATTCTCTCGTGAATGAACATAGAGCTAAACGGTTTCCTTTCACATTAACATTTCCATTGTTTTTTATTTAAAGACAAGATGTAATCTGTAATCAGTGCATTAACATGATACATGGGCAATTTGCTACAGCTCCTTAAAGAATCCCCTTCTTTTTCTATGTTGTGAACACACTATCAGAGTCCTGCATGCATTGATAATTTTGAAAGAATAAAAAGTACAAGGTAATCTGATTTTCATGGGGCCCTGAATATTTCATTACACGGTCCCTTCACAGTTTTCCACTGATGCACACATGCCCAGTATAGGCAAAGGTTCACTTCATATGCATTTTCGGGCATTTCAGTATGGATAAAGATACTTTTGTAAATTATACAAAAACTCCATTTGGAGAGAGATTGATTTTTCTTAAGAACTCCATTTTTAAATGAAAATGTGGTAGTGTCGATAAAGCCTGAGATATCTTGAAATGTACTACAGCTGTCTTAAAATGTAAGAGAACAAACGTTTTTGAGATATATGAAAACAAGTTTCAGATATCTTAAAAAGTCAACTGCAATTTAATATATAGTACCCGAAATTAATTTTGGCTTGCTACAGCAAAGAATACTTCAAAAAAATTAAATATTTTCTTGAGTGAAAAGGCTACACTGAGACATTCCTTGTAATAAAAAAAGAATCCTATCAATTATATATTTACAAAAACTGGAAAGTAAGATTTAAACATCAGAGCTATAATTTTTCATATATAAGTTTCTACTTTTCAAATCTTACACAGACCTTTATTTTGTTTTGGTTGCTCTGATAACCCATTTCCACTGTTTTTTTTTCTTTTTCATAGCAAAGCTGTTCTTGCGGTCAAATGTCAAAGGGCTATACTGAGGAAGGCTGTTGAACTTCTTTTCAAATTCCTCTCCCAACTTTCCCAACCTATAATTAAGATGACAGATCAATATAAAGCATATGAAATCATCTGTACTTTAAAGCTAATTTACTAATGTTGCCAAGAAATAGTCACAGATATGTTGTTTGTGTCTTATTAATTTAAAAATGAACACATAAAAAAGGTATAGTTACAATCTGGATGATGTCCATGTCTTAAATGATCTTAGAATAGTTATATGAATCAAAAAGTCATACAATGAACATTTGGACTGTACTAGTCAAGGTTATATACAAACCCCATTTTCAAAAAAGTTGGAACACTTTCTAAAAATGCAATAAAAACTAACATCTGTAATTTGGTAATTCGCTTGAACCTTTATTTAACAGGCAAATGGACAAAGAGTAGATTTTCTGTGTTTTCAATGACAAACTTAATTAAGGAACCTTACAGAATATTACTTGTATAACCTTTTCCGTCTTACTTTGCCAATGTCCCAACTTTCTTGGAGTGTGTTGCAGGCTTCAATCTCTTAAATTTGTTTGTCTTGAAAACACTGAAAATCATTTTTAGAAAGTGTCCCAACTTTTTTGGAAATGTGGTTTGTATTTTAAAATTATAATCCTAAATTCACCAGAGTTGATCTAATTGAAAAAAAGTTGTGAAATATTTTGTAATTTCAAAAGTCACTTTGCTGCATTTAGATGAAATCAGATTTAAGAAGTCTTTAAAATGATTCAAGGTTTATGTAAAATATATACTTTCTGAACTTTTAAAAGTTTGCAATCTAGGACTTAAAAATGGACAAAAATATTAGTCAAAGTATAAATTAATATATAAAGTCTGTGTGCTACACTTTTAAGCACAAAATATTACAAGATGAAACAGTAGAAAAATGATGACAAATATAAAATAAAACTTGAAAATTTTAAGTAAACAAGCTTGTTCAATACAATAATGATAGTTTCCTTATCATACTGATTTTTAAAACCCTTATTGAACAGTACAAAGATTAACACTATAGAAGCTTGATCTGGCTACTGTAAGCACCGTTAATGATATAATTCTTACATGATGAAATAGCAGCATTGTTTCCTAAAACTTTACATTTAATTTGAGATAATTAAAAAAGATCTTTTTTCCTATCTACAGCTTTCCATTTATTTATGATGAAAGCATTTAATTGATACTATGGGAAGGATGTCAATGTTAATACAGTACAAGCATTTTGGGTAAGTTAAAAGGCATTATCTGTTTAATATGCGGTTTACCCTGGAAGAGAATCATCTTTAGATTTTGATTTCTTCAACTTCTTGGTGCTGCTTGAGCCTGTCTGTGAAAATGACCAATTCTCCTCAGTCCAGCATCCCTCATGATCTGAAGTTGTTCCTCTTCCTGAGCCTCGTTTACCTGAGTTGAATTAAAGACACAAAATAGTCATTAAATAATCATTAATAAGTCATTAAATAATCAGATCATGAAGAGCATTATGTTGAGATGTTGATACTTACAGTATAGTAGTTATTTCCAGATTTATTACAAAGATTCTAGTTATGAAGATAATTTATTTGACCAAAAACATTTCATTATCAACATCATCATTACCTGTTTAACTACCAATCTAGAGGTTTACCCACATTAGTTGGTTGCCTCACAGATTTTTTTAACATGTCCTACTCGATCCTGGGCATTTGTTTAGGTGATACTCATTCTTTTCAATGAGCCAATCAATGATCCAAACAAATCTTGATTAATTATTGTCTTTATAAACTAATACCTTCTATCATCTTCTGGTTCACTGGAGTTGCAGAATAAATTATTACGAACACCTTGTTATAATTGGCATAACTAATAACCATGCAAAGGACTGTCAAAATATAAAAGAGGTTGTTTGATTAAGTCTCACTATTTGTCATTATTCCATCACTTTTTATTTGAATAATTCCTAAACTAAGATTTTTCAAATTGTAGTCTTGCCCTTAAACAAACCAATTCCTGTATAAAATCCTATTGTAATTTTTGCAAATTCTGGTTCTTATGGTCCTTAAGTTCAGTACTTGGGACCCACTGTAGCTGAAGGTCTTTATTACAGCCAGTCATGCCATCAGTGACTAATTTTAAATATAACAGATATCATTAGCCTTTTTTAACAATTAGTAATGTGCACTATTGTGATGTTTATTAGAAATTTTGATATATTTGTATGTTTGGCATAGCTATCAATGCTTAACTCTGTGTTGTCACCTTCCAATTTATTTATCTTTTTTCTGTGGAGTTTGTTTCTTTTATTGTATGACACGCATGGGAATAGGGGACAGTTTAAGGGCTCAGATAATTGTAATTTCCCGCACAAAAACCAGAGGGTGCTGCTGACTGATACTTTTTCTCCTCCTCTCTCTGCAGACTGAACGACTAACGACCATAACATTCTGACGTCACTTAGTGTGTCCGCCTGCCTGCCCACCTGTTACTGCCAGGAGCCTTTAAGATTGCAAGCTCAGACATCTTGAACAGTCTAATTTTGACTCGTGTCTTTATGACGTTTTGTTTGGCCCTTTTTCAATGCGTTTCATTTTATTTAAAATATACGGTGTTTGTCTTCAGGGCCCCAAACATTTCTAATCTCTTTTGTCTCTTTATTACACCTATTAATTGCAATTAACAATGAGCACAGTAGACTCCAATGCAAACAGCACAGAATGCTCACATCTAGCTTAGTGTCTTGTCAAATCAACTAGTGTGCTCAATAGAAAATTACAGCTTTAATAAAAATGTAATGAAAATGATGATTTTTTGAAAACCTTAAAGCCATGATAAAGAAGTACTATATCCCCATGCAATATACTGTACATGAACTCTTGCAATAGACAAATGAAAATTTAGAAAATGGAATCTTGTAATTTCTGGGTTGACATCTAAACACAGTACCAAGGAGATAACAGCTTTCTTAATTAAAATATGGGCCCAATTAAAAGAAAGCGCTGATTGGAAAGAAAATCTGAAACCACAGTGGATCTCTAGGACTGAACTTGAGAATCACTGTTCTAGTTTACTATAAATTCTATCCTTGTAAATAGGACAGGACAGCTGAGAGTGATTCTAAAATACTACTTCTTGATCCTGCCTATGGAGAAATCTTTATGTATTTCTAAGTGACTTCAGGTGAATGATTCTGTTATCAAGGCAGAATCTTTTAGATTTTACATTACACAGATTTTAATTTGTCAACAGTGTAGAAATTATTTATCTTTTCTGAATTCAATTCAGTGGGAGGCCAGAACCTTTATTGGCAGCGCTTCACTCAAGGCACAAACTATTACTGGGCAAATACATACAGGACCATCGCAGAGACACCAATTCGCCCAACATGCACTTCCATATCTTTATGTAAAAGGAAAACCAGTGTACCTGTAAAAAACAACGAAGAATATCATATGGACAATGGTTAATAGCTTGCCTGGGATTTGAACCAGGTCTCCTGGAACTAGAAGGCAGTATGTTACCTCACATAGATCTAGTAAATTCAATATTTAAATGCATATGTGTGTACCTGCAACTGTATACTTACAGGTAGCATGGCGTGATTTCCCTTTATGGTGAAAGGAGGTATGTATGGGGGTGTGTGGTTGGTGGGAGTTAGTGTTGCGATTGGGTTATAGTCAGTCATCCTAGTCATGCAATATGTAGTCGATGATTTGCTTTACTATTTCTAAAATTATGGGATTAAAGCGGTATGCAAAATATAGTAATCAGGGGATTCAATTACTGTTCATTGTTGTCTGTACAATGAAATCTTAATCTGTTACAAAGGAATATATAACAAATCAGCTATGGAGAGCACTGTCACTTAGAATATCCATCCATCCATTTTCCAACCCGCTGAATCCGAACACAGGGTCACGGGGGTCCGCTGGAGCCAATCCCAGCCAACACAGGGCACAAGGCAGGAACCAATCCCGGGCAGGGTGCCAACCCACCGCAGGGCACACACAAACACACCCACACACCAAGCACACACTAGGGCCAATTTAGAATCGCCAATCCACCTAACCTGCATGTCTTTGGACTGTGGGAGGAAACCGGAGCGCCCGGAGGAAACCCACGCAGACACAGGGAGAACATGCAAACTCCATGCAGGGAGGACCCGGGAAGCGAACCCAGGTCCCCCAACTGCGAGGCAGCAGCGCTACCCACTGCGCCACCCCACTTAGAATATGCATATCATAAATAAACCAATTGCATTATACACTGATACATACTGTACAAACTAAAGCCATGCCACCCTGCACTTATGACCATCAAATGGAGTTTTCATGACATGAGCCGAAGGCTTCCATTCATCGACCCCTGCTTACTACTAAGAAAGTCCCTTCATTAAATTGCTACTGGTTTACCACAGAATGCTAAGCATATACTTTATCATGCTGTGATCTGCACTTCTCTTCCCTGTACTGTGACTTTGGCATGCTTGAGGGACTTGTGTACCTTAACAGTACCATAGAGTGATACTGTCTAGAAACATGTTTATCTGATTGGATTATGCATGGTAGGCAGGTATAAAGGGAGAGAGAAAATAAAGAATAATTCAAACTGAGCCTCCATGTGAAACTGGGTGCAGTGCTAGTCAGTTGACAGGCAACAGTGGAGCCAATTCAGGCACACTAGACCTTGATAATGGACACTGGTTATTGGAATATTAACTTCTCTGGCAAGGAAGGAGAAGGTGATCATGAGGGAATATGAAAAAAATGGCTAGATACAGCTTGTGTAATCTCTGCACAGTGTTCTTCTCTGGAACTAGATGTCTTGATCATAGTCGGTCTCTCTCACCTATTGCTGGCCCACCATAGGGGCTTTAAGCACAGGTAGATATACTCATAACCCAAAGTATCGTAAACAGTTCCAGTGGACAAGAGAGTCACCTCAGCGTAACTGAGAAATGCAAAGAGTAATACTATTGTTTGCATACATTTGCCTAACAACTACTCAGAATACTCAGCCTTTTTAGAAATACTGCATTTGGTCTATGGAAGAAAGATTTCAGTCTTTTGACTATGTCTTCCTACGAGACTTCAATGATCACATGAACCATGACTACAATACTTGGATGGGTGTGACTGAGAGGAATGGCTTGGTTGAATTATTATTTGATTTCTGAGCCATTGCTGGATTGTTCATAAAAGACACACGGTTGTTCAAAAGTAAAATTAGTACCAAAGTATCTCAGGCCAAAGGTCAAAGATTGGCTTAGTCCTGTCAACTGATCTGAAGAAGTGTGTTTTGAACATTAATGGAATGACAGGTGTTGAGCCATCCAAGAGTGATGGAGCATCCTGTGGACAAATTTCCTAAGTTAGCAAAAGAGGGAAACAGATGACCTCATAAAGGGGATATCATCAAGAGGTGGAGAAAATTCATAATGTACATTACCTTTTCAGAAGTGACAGTGGGAAAAGCATTGGTTTAAGTCAGGCCTCTTTCTGTTGCTGGGGAGTGAGCTTCAAACAGAAATGCAGAAATATTTTGGGGGTGTTGTGGTTAACATACCTCTTTAATGATTAGTGGAAGGCAAGTACAATGCCCAATGACAGGCAGCCACATGAACGTCTGCATTTTTAAAGAGTGCAGCAAAAGGCTGTGTTTCAACAATCAAAAGATAACACTTCTCAATTTCCCTTGGAAAGTCTATGCAAAGGCACTGGAACAAACTCTTTTTGACAGCTGAACCTCAGATCCAGGAGATGAAATGCATACTCTTTCCTGGTTGTACAAGTAAGAAGGAGATTATTTATTCTAACACAGACATTTGAGGTATCATGGAGTTTGCTAATCCCAGCTACAGGTGCTTTGCGACTGTGTAGCCAGTGGTATCTTGTGGAAAGTATTATAAAAGTTTAGGGATTTGTGGACACTGCTGCATATTTGTAGTGTGAGCGTTGTGTCTGCATATGTAGCATCAAATTGAGTCTGCTCCTTATGGGCCTGAAACAATGACACAATGGGCTGAAATGAGATTCCTGTGCAGGGCTGCTGGGCATACTCTCTGTGGCATGGCAAGGAGTTAAGCAATATGGGAGGACCTTGAGATAGGACTACTGCTTTTCCAAATTCAAATGAGTCAGATGAGATGCTCTAAGCACATAATTAGGATGCCCCTGGCTGCCTTCTATGAGAAATGTACCAGAAGAGGTCCATTGGTCACTGCACACTACACAGATTATATCTCTTCCCAAACATGAAAGAAATTCCTAAGGAGGAGCTGGTCTAAGATAATGAGAAATTGGTGGCCTGGCACATAGCTACTACTCAATCCTTACCACAGAAAGTGATTTTAAAGAGAAATGATGTGTAAAATGAAGTTAGCATTGTGTTTTACATTTGTTCCTCACTTAAATATTAAATATGCTGCATCCAATGTAGCTGAAAGGGCATACTAGCTTTGACGGACTACAGTTCATATACTTACAGAGACTGTTTTCTTGGGATACACTTTACTGTAATTATGACTATGTATTTTTTCATTAAAAGATAAAGACTGAATTTAAATAACAAAATAACTCATGCCATGCATATCATTTATGAAATAAAAAATACTTTTGCCTTTAAAGGAAAAAGCAAAGGACAAGAAGAAACAACTGCCTAAAATTCCAGAAATAATTATATATTAAAAAACTTTAAAAATCACTTTAATTAAAAAAGTACATCCTTGTTTACCTCGATCTACATTTGCCCGCAATGATGTTAACATTCCCTCTGACACAAGTGTCTTGTACAAAGCTCCTTTACATGTTCGCTCAGATTTCCGTGATCCACAATTTTCTATCTTTGAGCTGCTTTCCTTTTCTTCTGATTTAATTAACAAATGTGTGGGGCTCTGGGGAACATGTTCTTCACAATTATCTGTGGTCTCAATCATTACCATCTTTTTGTCCATTGTCTCAAAATCTACATTGATGCTAGGCGTGGAAACATTCAAGTCAGGAAGCTCAGAGTCATTGACTTGCTCCTGGTCCTTAGTCTTCAGTAATTTCTTAACTTTGGACTTCAATTTCTTTGGTGGCATTGGATTCAGCCGAATAGCAGAAGAGGAACACATTCTTTTGGGGGGTGTCTCCTCACCCTGTATGCCTGATCCTGATGTTCCCCAGTCTCCTTTAGCAACTGCTTCAATTGTATAAATAACACTTTCCAAGTCTGACTCAGAAGACTGTCTCTTTTTGCAGTTTTTTTTGTGCATTAACTTCTCAGTTTTCATTGTGTCCACCTTGCCTTTTTTTTTCTTCTTTTTTACTTTCTCCACTTTACCAGTTTCAAGTAGGCTGACATCAGTTGGAGTTGAGGAAGTGGAAGATGATGAAGATGACGAAGAGGAAAATAAGGAGGAAGATGATGATTGTGCCATATTTAGTACATCCTGAGTGTCACAGTTTTGAGACTTGCTTTCATTTTCTTCCTTGATTTTATCCAAACAGGTCTCAGCATTTTGGGGATTTTCCACGGGGGTTATATCTGTCAGTTTGTCACAGTCTTCAACTTTCACTCCCTCGGATGCTAAACACATCTGAAATAAACAAATCAGAATTGAAATAAAGACTTTTTCACAGAAATCAATATATTAAACAGGTTAATCAAAACTCTTCAGTATTCACCATTTCTACATGACAAAACTGATGCACAAAATCTCAAGCCATGGAAGTAACAGAATAATAAAAGTATGGTATTTTGCTTTGTATATGTAATGCAGTAACTACTGATGATTATTTGGTGGTGCAGCCATAAATCAGTACATTTACATATACAAACATAACCGGGATAAGGTAAGTAACCTAGTTAAGGCAAAATCTGGTTTCTTAAAAGTCCGGGTTTACATGCAAAAGTAATGTTTTGTAGTTCTCCTATGGCAAAATGCTGTGATGTCATTAAACTGAGTAAACTGGGCATTGAGCTGGAGGATGACCTGACCTGGAGCGCCAACACCAAGAAGCTGCTGAAGAAGGCGCAGCAGAGACTGTATTTCTGAGAATCCTCAGAAAGAACCATCTCCCCAAAAATCTGGTCCTTGCCTTTTATCACTGTTCTATCAAGAGTGTGCTCACATACGGACTGTGTGTGTGGTACGGCAGCTGCACTTCCTCAGAAAGGAAAGCGCTCCACAGGGTTGTCAGGACAGTGGAGAGAACAATTGGTTGTACCCTACCCACTCTGGAACAAATCAACACCTCCCAATGCCGCAAAAAAGCAATAGACATTTCACAGGATTCATCACATTCCGGTCATTGTCTCTTCCAGCTTTTGCCATCGGGCAAGAGATACAGAGCAATGAAAACCAGGACAAACCGCCTTAAAAACAGCTTTTATCCAAAAGCAATCATGGCCCTGAGCTCAGAATAAAACTGTTCCATATCATTCCCCCAATGTGCAATATAGACCTTAAGTCAACTGGTGCAATTTGTATATTTTGAAAAGTACTTTTATTACATTCGGTTTGTTAATATTTTCTCTCTTCTTGTCTTTTTAACTCTTTTGCCTCACACTAAGTCAACTGCACCTTCAATTTCGTTGTTCCTTTGTAAAAGTGACAATGACAATAAAGATCTATCTATCTATCTATCTATCTATCTATCTATCTATCTATCTATCTATCTATCTATCTATCTATCTATCTATCTATCTATCTATCTATCTATCTATCTATCTATCTATCTATCTATCTATCTATCTATCTATCTATCTATCTATCTATCTATCTATCTAAAAGAGTTAAATGTCAGTATCAGCCACCATGAAAACAAGCAAGAAGCCAGTGATAATTTTGTGTTTTATAAATGTTTAGTTCTTCATGTGCTCTGAAGTAAATAAGTCCACAACTTCAGCCCCTGTAGGTTTGATGTATGAACACTAGCAGCTGCATCACCCGATCACACTATTTCAACATACCTACAGAAAATAGCTGGATTAAAGCAGACACTTTATTAATATTTTTCTGTAATAGGATTGCATACAACACAATCTTTTTTGCCTGGCTAATAACAGAACACAAACCTACAGTTCATAGGTTAATTTATTTTAATTAATATCACTGACAACACAGTACATTTCCCTCACATTTCTAGTGTCCCTGTTTCTTCCAATAAATGTCACAGGATAGAGCACTGCGCAAGTCTCGCTTAACAATAGGACTGGTGGCCTTTAAATTGTAAACATTATCTTTTGTAAAAAAAATGAAATGCCATGGACACTGCCAATGAGATGTTTGATTTTACATTTTTATTTACTTCATTAATATGTGTGTCATGCTTTTATCCTTACTTGACGTACCCTAAACATCTGAACTACAAATGTCAATGTTCTTTTAAGTTTAAAATGTCAATATATATATATATATATATATATATATATATATATATAAGTATGTATTTTACACAAAAGCCACTCCCTATTACTGCTACAAGCAACACCATTAAACAAAACATTAAAAAAAATGAAAAGCCATCACAATGTTTTTACACAATTTGTAATACAAAGTACACAGTGAGCTTGTGATGTCATGATACTAGAACTTTTGTATTCAGAACCAATTCCAGTGAAAGTTTACGATACTCAAAGCCTTTTGATACCATGGCAAAAACAGAAATCCTGTTTGATGGCAAATTTATAATCTTGGGAGGATTTCAGCATAGGATATATAAAAATGGGATCAATATAAATTACCTGATTTATCTTAGTATGTGCATTCTAAATTTATTCTGACATTGTGCAATAACTAAAATAGCTTAAAATCCATTAATAAATGGATTACTAACTTAATGCTATTTTTGTAACAATGTCATTTTAAAGTCTGGTTTATCAGTGAACTGCTCTGTTAAATTTGGAATATTTGCAATTGTAAATTTTACATTTGTATCATTAGATGGTTAAAAATATCACTGAACAGTAATATTTAACTGGTGAGTCAAATTCATTCAAATTTCAAATGTCAGAAACTCATGGTTCTATATTTTCCAAATCTGTTCCTCCTTTTCTTTTTTTAAACTTGAGACCCAACTTTAAAGCTTCTTATGTGAAATCAAACTTGTCGGTTTTACATTAATCCTTTATTTAGGAACTCCTGTTAAATAGCCTTTATTTTGATGTTTATAAAGTTTCTTATGTGAGTGATCACATTTTGTTATTGCTTATGCCTGTGTACAAATCCAGAATTTAAAATTTCTTGGGTTGTTGTTACCTGTACTCAAGAAATTTATAACTGTGAGGCAGTGATGTGTGCTTCACATATGGGTTAAACTAATTAACGATTATTTGCCTTCAAATGCCAATCGAATAACAGAAATTCAGTGTTTGCTGATTCATATTTTGCAATGAAGTATGCTGTTTTGTTTGTTCTACTAACCGTGTGTTTCGATGATTCTCTATTAACATAGTACATGTCATATTAATAGGGAGATGTGCCTTGTCCTTCAAAGCATTCAAACACTAAATAAATTAACAAATACTGTACTTTGGAATGAAAATATGCTGCCACTATAATGTAGCTCTGAGCTGAGTTTGAGACAACTGGTCTTATGCTAAGACAGTGACACATTAATAGTGAAGTGCTAAAATATTAGGTAAGAGTGTGCAGGTAGGTTGTTTCTCTTATTCGAATAACTAACAAAAAAAATATACCGATGGACTAATGGTAGAAAGTTATATTGGTGTTGTTGGGAGGTGTGGCTTAGGAGGTTTTCAGAGGCCATGCTGGCATATAGTATATTGTAGTGGTTAATTTTTTTCTAAAACAAACAGTCCAAATTTTAATTTAAACAAACATTTCACTACAAATAATGTCCTATAAATATATATTTTAAAAAATAAATCAGAACAAAAGTACAGACAATTCGAAAAGATCAAGGTGCTTTGATATGGATGGTGAGACAGACAACAAAGAAGCACAGGGCATCAACTGAGCAAATCATCTATATGATTGTGTTGCAAATGTGTCTGCAAATTTCTCATTTAACATGTCACTTTTCTAAGACCAACAGAAGGCAGCTCTTCTGTCTCTATATTATTGTTTGATGTCAAACTGAAGTTAATATACGCCTTCAATGTCACACTGTTGTTTTACTCTTACTTAAGGTCAATTACAGGGCACTGTATTCTCACAATGAAGTTCTGCCAAATACACTGTTCCTTTAACTACTCTAATTTTCTCTGAAAAATTATGTCCATTTACATTGATTTTTGGAGCTTTGCAAATTTTGTGGGGGCTCCAATTATAATGTACACCAATTCATACAAAACAGTTAAATGCTATTCAGAAATCTTACTTGCACTTCACCATCAATATAAAAACTACTTTTACCTAAAACCTAAACTGTTTATTTTAGCCTACAAAAAACAATTTATATTGTAGCAATATTACAAACTGTATGCCATATATACTGTATCATACTGTGAGAAATGTACTTACCTCTGCCAGTTGGAAGAGTGCAGACTGTCCACACTGCTTTCCTGCGGGGACACTGGATGTACATGAAGAGATCTGCAACACAAAAAAATGTAATGCTTGTGTCTGAATAAAAATTTCAAGTACATCACATGACATGAAAAATTAAAAAAGACACACAGGACCACTTAGAATCTAAATATTTCTGTTTTGAAATTATGAATAAAGAATGCTAACAAAACGTTTAGCCGTGTTAGATATTTGTAGGTATGCTATATAGGACTGAACTTACATTGCTTAATCCATATCCAGTTCTTCTGTAACTACGCAGTAACAGTGGATAACAGACCCTATCAATTTCAGTTTCAATCATCTTCAACTAAAGATGAAATTTCAGGCACTATGAAGCAATTCTTACTGTGTCTCCTCTAAAGCCCAAATCTAATAAATGTGCTTATTTATACAGCTAAAAGAACATTCATCTACTCTCCTCATCCTCATAAATAAACTTAAATTCACTGAATAGAGATTGTCAGATCATTTATAAAGTTTAATGACCTGTTTGTCAATGACCATTTAGATGGACAAATTTCCCATGGACATTTATCTAAAAGACACCAATAACACTTTATCATCAATCTGTATGCACAAACAGAAATGAGACACTACATCTCATTTTCTTAAAAAGCTGAAATTTACACACTGTATTTGTTTTAAAGGTGAAACTCACAACAGTCAAACTGACAGAAATAAACCATAATGGAGCCAGGTGACTCAGTTGCCACCTGCTATCCAATGATAGTAAAAATAGAGCATCAAATGCAAAACAAATGGGAGAAACTGTTCAGAAGGCTAGTTTTGTTCAGAGTAGAATGCAGATGCTATCACTTTAATCATCTCCAGTCTTTTGTAACTCTGAAAAATCAATATGCTGTAGGTAAAGGTTTCTTAAATGAGAATGAAGCAGTGAAGCTCCTTTAATTTGGTATACTTAGCATTGTATGAAAACTACATTATACTTGGACATGGAACCTCAAAAAAGGTAACATCTAGCCCTTGACAACAGAAAGGTGAGTATTGTTGATGTCCAAATCTGTGTATTAAGAAATTATAGTACATGTGGTTGTCACAGCTGTATTGACTGTTTTTTCAGCTTGGGCACAGAATTTTATGAGTCTTTAATGTTAGGACCTCTTGATTTATTTATTTCAACTATGAGTTGTATATTTTATGTTAGTCTTTGGTGATCATTTCTCTCACTGACTTTCTGGTAATCCTGAACTTCACCTGTTTTTGACTAAGAATTTTAGTTTTTAATCACTATTTTCAACTCTTAGTTGGACAAGCTCAGCATTTTACATCCTGATTCACGATAGTTTCTACATAATGATAACATAGTGTCTAGAGCAGGGGTGGGCAGCATCACTACCACTGACCCACCACCAAACCCGTCATACTGAACGATGTTACAGGCAGCATAATGTTCTCAATGGCTTTTTCAGACCCTCGTCTGTCACATGTGCTCAGGGTGAGCCTGCCAATTCTGGTATTCTATGGCAAATGCCAATCAAGCTCCATGGTGCTGGGCAGTGAGCACAGGGCCCACCAGAACAGTGGTTCTCAACTGGTCTGGCTTTGGGACCCACCATCACCCCTTAATGATAAGCCATGACCCAATATTTTCAACTTCTCAAATTTATTGAATGAAAAGACGGTACAGTTTGAACCTGAGATAGTAGAATAGAATATCACAGTATGCCAGAATATCTGAATAGAATATCAGAGGCTTTGCAGGTGAGGGGATGCTGGCGCACGGAAGTTGTTGCCGCTCCTCCCTGTTAACAACACTTTTCGCAAAATTTGCCTTAATTCTACACTTTCTTATGCTTGTTTTCTTTCTTTTATTGTACGTATAGTTCATGGATATAGCTGACTCGAATTGTATGGATTTGGCTTAATATTTACAGATTTTATGGACTCTACTTTGACTGGGAACAGCTGAGTCTGTGGATCACGGGACAAGAACCGATGAACATTTCTTTGTACCTGGCAAACTAGGACCTCGGGATGATCTGTCTCCGTGATTATATTAAATTCGCTATGCTGATCTGCTTCTGTTTCATCTTACAGTACTCTACAACTGGGAACTGATCCGATGTTCATACTAATCTGGCTTTTGGCTCCGGGGTGATCACGCCTGAAATTACCAAGCGTTACTGCTTGTGGCTGTGTATTGTAACCTCCAAATGCTGCTACCTCCTTCTGCTATGCTTTCTGCTGCTTGCTATCGCCGCTCACCTATGCTACCACACCTGCCTGTCCTACCGGTTCCGCTGTGCTGTGCTGCTTCTCCATTGCTATTCAGATAAGTATTGCCCAGTATCATGCTAAAATACTCTCATGACAAACTCCTTCTTATTAAACAGTTTGTCCAGAGCAAATGGTCTGACTGGAACATCCTAAAGGACGCCGGTATTTTGCAGCGCCCGAAATATATACATCGAGGGTCAGGTCGCTGCCACCGCCGAGCTACGAATGAAAAGACCACCAGCAGCATTTGCTCTGGAATACGCTGTCCTTCTCATGACCCTGGAAATAGAAGTGTTAGTGTGCCAAATTTACATTATGTGGAAATAAACCCTGATTGCAGCTCTGTGCAAAAAGAAGCCTCATTAACTAATATTGCACTGTTTAACTCGAGGTCTCTTAATGGCAAAGCATTGGTGCTGTCAGAACTCATCACTGACACCAAACTTGATATTCTGTGTTTAACGGAGACTTGGCAAAAACCAAACGAATTTGCGTCTCTCACAGAGGCGACTCCAATTGGTTTCACTTTCCACACAGAGCCTCGCAGCTCAAGACAAGGTGGTGGGGCTTGCAGTAATTGTCAGAGCAGACTTAAACATTAAATGAATCCCAATTGACTGTCCATTGTTTTCTGAGTGCCTGGCTCTTAAACTAATAACGAAATTAGGTCCTGTCTCACTCATTGTTCTTTATCGTCTCCCAAAATACAATGCATCCTTCTTATCCGATCTGACTGAACTTTTGACCCACCTAAGCTCTTACTCTCTGGGAATTATCCTTCTTGGTGATTTCAACATCATTATTGTCACCCCCACATCTAAACTGAGGAATGAATTCCTATCCTTACTGGACTGTTTTGACTGGACACAACATGTTGATTTTCCAACCCACTCTGGCGGTCATATATTGGATCTGATCTGCACTTCTGGACTATCTGTTGCCAACACTGTAAGCACTGATTTGGGACTCTCTGACCATAAAGCAGTATTTTTCACTGTTTCACTGCCTTTCCCTCCTCTTACCTGTAAATGACAAATTTCTTACAGAAACCTTAAAAATATCTGTCCCTCTATCCTTTCTGGATCCATTTCTGATCTTTTACTGTCTTCACCTATTCCATCAACACTAGATAGTCTTGTTGACCACTATAACTCAGCCCTTCATTCAGCATTAGATAAAACAGCTCCTTTAAAATATAAGGAGGTTTCCTTTAAACATTCAGCTCCTTGGTATAACTCAGAATTGCGATCTATGAAAGCAGCTGGCCAACGCCTTGAGAGAATGTCACGTAAGACTGGCCTCACCGTGCACATCCAGGCTTTCTCTGACCACCAAAGAGCTTACAGAGAAGCACTAACTTCTGCTAAGAACACCCATTAAGGCAGAATAATACAAAGTGGCCATGATAACCCAAGGGTTTTGTTCTCTGTAGTTAATAAACTACTCGAACCCGCATCTGGCCCAACTGCCTCTTCTACTCAAGTCTGTGAGGAATTCCTCCACTTTTTCTGTAACAAAATTAACGATCTAAATAATTCAACTAACATAAATACATCATCTGTTTATAACTCTCCCTGTTTTCCCACTCCATCCAGCTCCTTCTCTAAGTTCTCACCAGTCACATCTGCGTTTGTTAATAACCTGCTTTGTAAGATGAGGCCAACTACTTGTGTACTGGACTCCATCCCCACCACACTACTTAAATCCTGCCTTCATGCCATAATCCCGACTGTTACAACAATAATAAACTCATCCCTTGACACTGGCTCTGTGCCGCTCACTTTTAAAATTGCTTCTGTAATACCAATGTTAAAAAATCTGGTCTTGATGCTGACAATCTTAACAATTTCCGGCCTATTTCCCACTTACCTTTCCTGTCAAAAATTCTTGAGCGTGTTGTAGCTTCCCAACTCACCAATTACCTAACCTCTAATAATTTGATGGAACCCTTTCAGTCTGGTTTCAGGGCGCGGCACAGCTGTGAAACTGCTCTGCTACAGGTAACCAATGATTTGTTTATGGCAGCAGACTCTGGACAAACCAGCATATTAATTCTGTTAGACCTCAGTGCAGCATTTGACACTGTCAGACATGACATCCTACTGTCCACAATGGGGAACATGCTGGGTATCTCTGGCACTGCCCTCCAGTGGTTCAAGTCCTATCTGACTGATAGGCAAGAGTTTGTTAGTCTTGGCAACAGCAGATCCAGCTCAGCGCCGGTCACACTAGGAGTCCCTCAAGGCTCTGTCCTCGGTCCTCTGCTTTTCTGTATTTACATGCTTCCCCTTGGCCAAATTATCCGTAGCTATGGACTGGGTTATCATTTTTATGCAGATGATACTCAACTCTACTTCAATGTTAAAAGTGGAACTTCATCAGAGCTTTCTCAGCTCACAACCTGCCTTAGTGAAATTAAAACCTGGATGGAGCAGAACTCTTTAAAATTAAATTGCAATAAAACTGAACTCCTGCAAATTGGGACTAAAATGCAACTTAATAAAATGAGCTCCTTCCCAGTCTATCTTGGCGGTGATCTCATCAGACCTGCCTCTACTGTAAAAAATCTTGGTGTCATTTTTGAATCCTCCCTCTCTTATTCCACCCCCATAATTCACAATAAGAAACTTTCTTACTTTCACCTCCGTAACATATCCTGTGTTCGCTCCTTCCTCTCCTTCTCTAATGCTGAGAAACTTGTCCATGCTTTTATCACATCCCGCATCGATTATTGTAATTCCCTACTGGCAGGTGCCCCTTCTAATCTTATATCACTGCTCCAGCTTATTCAAAACTCAGCTACAAGAGTCCTTACTCGAACCAGCAGCAGCGAACACATAACACCCATCCTGCTCCGTCTTCACTGGCTCCCTGTGTCTTACAGAATCAAATATAAAATCCTACTAATAACCTACAAAGCCTTAAATAACCTCGCGCCAAACTACATCAGTGACCTTCTCCATCACTATGTGCCTGCCCGCCCACTAAGGTCCTCTGATTCTGGCAATCTTGTTGTACCCCACACTAATCTACACTCCATGGATGACAAGGCCTTCAGCTGTATAGCGCCCAGACTCTGGAATGACCTACCGAAATTAATCAGGTCAGCTGACTCCATGAATTGTTTTAAAAAACAACTCAAAACTCATCTGTTCAGGAAGGCTTTTAGCTCTACCTGACTTTATTACCCTTCTCTGAGTTTACTTCTCTGTCAAGATGCTAATGTAACCTGTGTGTGTGAGCTAGACCATCAATTATGTTGTTTGTTTTTTTCAGAATTCACTGTCTTAATCTTCTTTATTTATTTATCTGGTTTGTACAATGCTATATACTGTATACGCTGCCGTTCTTTATTATATTCTGTAAGTGCCTTGAGCATGGGAAAGGTGCTATATAAATAAAATGTATTATTATTTTATTATTATGCCAACACAAAAAACCTGATAAACCTAATAATAAACCAAAATGACCAGCAAGTGGCGATGCCAGAGAGGGAAATATTCCCTTTTGCACACAATTAGCTGCATTTTAATTAAAACCAAAACTCTTCAGTACTACTGTTAAAAACGCTTCAGTAACTGTTTTAACAGACTCAATAATGTATTGAGACTAAATAATTTCATGCACAAATATGAAATAAAAACTACTGAGAAGTATTTACAAAAAAACTCAAATTATATAGTTTTACCAGAGAATCCTTACTCATTGAATTTATGACAATGAACACTGCACTATGGAAAATATTCAATTTCTTCATTAGCAGTTTTTTTTAACAAAGAGAACTAAATTAAACAAAAAGTGAAGTTCAAAAGGATTCAAATATACTAAATTAAAATTTCTTCTGATTACCTTATCAGAAGGTAAATGGTGAAAACACTGTGATTTGAAGAAAATTAAGCAACACTCACTTCAACCTTAGGTGTAACACTGATATAGACCTGAGTTTGGAGGAATTAATGGGAGAACTGGGCATGTTTTTTGCTCCTGACAAGAGTCTCAAAGTCTGGAGTTACAGTAGACAAAGCAACTCTGAGGTCATGCTCATGTCCAATCTGTTTCTGTTTGTTGTCTTCAGCTGAACCAGAGATAGGTAGTGCTGAATGGTAGCAGGATTTTTACTGCTCGAGTGGCAAGACAACGATACTAGCACATCACAGTGCTGCACCAGAACTGGGAGAGGCTTACTTCCATCAAGTTCTTTTTTAGTGTGTGGTCACATGATAGCTCCACTAGCTGACTCTCTTTGTTGCTTGGCAACTTGACGATTTCCATGTCGATTCCAAATGGGTTGCGTATCCAGTCATCATCCCTCTGTTTCTCGGGAAAGTAGTCATTAAACCATTCAAGAAGTTTATTCAGATGTGTTGTAATAGTTTTCCCCATTACATTTTTTCCTGCCACGTCCAGTTGCTGCCCCTCATGACAGGCATTGGGGAACATGTCGAGTCGGTTTTTAGAAACATGACTTGCCCACAAGGAGATCTTTTTTTTGAAAGCATTGAATTTGTCATACTGTTCAAAAATGTTGTGCCCCCTCCCCTACACAGACACATTTAATGTGTTTAACTGTTCAAACACATCAGTGAGGTAAGCAACATGTGCGAGCCACACACTGTCGCGAAACAGGTCTGCAAGAGGCAAATTGTTCTGGGCAAAAAAGCTGCGATTTCAGCTCGTAGTTAAAAATAAAACTGGACAGTACCTTTCCACTCGAAAGCTAGTGTAAGCGTATCATGGCACGATACACCTGTACGTGCTCATTACCAAGATCTTGGCACAGTTTCTGAAAACATTGGGTGTTCTTTGCTCTCCATTTAATGTAGTTTACCACTTGGATGACATCTTTTAATGTTTCATGAAGCACTGGTACCATATCCTTTGATGCCAGGGCCTCCCGATGTAAAAAACAATGGTTCCAAGTTGCATTTGGAGCTTTCACAAGTATTCTCCTCATGACTCCCGAGTGTTTTCCTGTCATGGAGGCAGCGCCATCAGTTGTGATACCAACACACATGTCCCAACTTAGGCCCACTGAACACAAATACAAGTCCACAGAGCTGAAAATGTCCTCTGCAGTTGTAGTAGTAGGGAGCTCTCTTGTGCAGAGAAATTGTTCCTGTAAATCCCTGTCCCACACGTCTCACGTAAACGAGTAAAACTGCTTTGTTTGTTATGTCTATGGATTCATCCATTTGTAAGGCAAAATGACCACTTTCCTTAATGTGAGCTGTGTCTGTTGTGTGATGTTATCTGACATGTCTTCAATTCGCCTACTAATAGTATCATTTGACAGAGGTATAGTTTTTAGTTTATCCACTGCAAACTGATCCAACACCTCTCTCACCATGTCCATGGCTGCAGGTAAGATGAGGTCCTCTGCAATGGTGTGGGGCTTCTTTAACTTTGCAATACGATGTGCCACCAGGTAAGATGCATGGAGTGCCTGTTCTTGCTTCGAGCATGAAGAAGTATGACACTTTTGTGATGTCCTCAGGTTCTTCAAGTCGTCTTTTGAAGTACTCAACAGGTTTATCTTTGAGATAATGTTGTTTTGTTTCTATCTATCTATCTATCTATCTATCTATCTATCTATCTATCTATCTATCTATCTATCTATCTATCTATCTATCTATCTATCTATCTATCTATCTATCTATCTATCTATCTATCTATCTATCTATCTATCTATCTATCTATCTTTCACATGCCAATACCTCGCTGCACAAAACACACTGAGGTTTTTGTCCTCCTTTGTCGTCAATATAACAAAATCCATATCTAATATATTCTGCATCATACCTGCATTTCGCCATACTCAATTAGCATATATAAACAAAGTTTACGGGTCTTCTTCTATGGTGTGAAACGGCGGTTGTCAACTCGCATTACCGGGCATTATCACCACTTACTGTTAAGAAGTGTGAACAGACGGCATTCCATTTATTTTCTTCTTAACATTTTTTTGCCCAGGCAAAGGCCCGTGACCCACTGTAAAATGGGTTTGCGACCCACCAGTTGAAAATCACAGCACTAGAGGACGTCGGGCCCTCAGGCCACCCTCATGAAGTTTGTTTCTGATTGTTTGGTCAGAGACATTCACCCCATTGGCCTGCTTGAGGTCATTTTGTAGGGCTCTGGCAGTGCTCATCCTGTTCCTCCTTGCCCAAAGGAGCAGATACCAGTCATGCTGATGGGTTAAGGACCTTCTACTTGTTCCACTCTCCTAGAGTAACTGACGGTCTTTTGGAATCTCCTCCATGCCCCTGAGACTGTGCTGGGAGACACAGCAAACCTTCTGGCAATGGCACGTATTGATGTGCCATCCTGGAAAAGTTGGACTACCTGTGCAACCTCTGTAGGGTCCAGGTATTGCCAGGTATTGGGTAAGTAGTGACACTGACTGTAGCCAAATGCAAAACTAGTGAAAAAACAGAAAACATGAGGAGGGAAAATGTCAGTGGCCTCCACCTGTTAAACCATTCCTGTCTTGGGGGTTGTCTGATTGTTGCTCCTCTAGTGCACCTGTTGTTAATTTCATTAACACCAAAGCAGCGGCCTCCACCTGTTAAACCATTCCTGTCTTGGGTTTTTGTCTCATTGTTGTCCCTCTAGTGCACCTATTGTTAATTTCATTAACACCAAAGCAGCTGAAAATGATTAACAACCCCTTCTGCTACTTAAATGACCAGATCAATATCCAAGAAGTTTCATTGACTTGATGCTATATTCTGATTCAAAAACGTTCCGTTAACTTTTTCAGCAGTTTGTATAAAGAGATAAGTCCCAACAATATAAGCAGCAGCTGTTGTGTAAACAGCCCATAAAATTGCTTTAACACTAGAATTACCAAAGCCTAAGAAAAAACTTGTAAATCCAGCCCACCTTAAATCCCTTCGCACCTCACCGTCAGTGTCTTTTGTCTTGTACATGTGCCGATGAAGACAAGCAGCAAGCAGCCTATTCCATCCCTGCACCACCGCAGAACGGGCACAAAGTTCTCCCCGGTTAGATCCTGACAGCCTCATATATTTAACGTTTTGAGTAGTGTGCTACTCTTATTGTTAATATTATACAATAAACACATACATTTGGTATGCGTCTGTAACAACTGGTGTAAATTTATAGTACTTGTAAAAGTTTGCATTTTTTTTTTTCACTTTTATTCTCCCAGTCACGATCAAGATATGTACCACCCTAACCCCCTCACCCCTCAGGGCTCTGACACTGTTAGTTTTTATTTGAAACTATGAATAACTGTAGAAGTGTGTGGAGTTTTGAGACAATGGAACTGGAAATTCTCTGATCTGGGTGGATAAAAGCTGACACACAAACGCTGGTAAATCTGCCTTCTTCCTATCACATTGTCACTTGATTTTTTTTTTTATTCAGTTTTATTGAGTATTCCTGCTTATACTGCATTAGAATGCACCTTATGGTCCACGATGTCAAAGACGCACTGACAAAAAAAATGAGACATAGGTATACAGTAATCCCTCCTCCATCGCGGGGGTTGCGTTCCAGAGCCACCCGCGAAATAAGAAAATCCGCGAAGTAGAAACCATATGTTTATATGGTTATTTTTATATTGTCATGCTTGGGTCACAGATTTGCGCAGAAACACAGGAGGTTGTAGAGAGACAGGAACGTTATTCAAACACTGCAAACAAACATTTGTCTCTTTTTCAAAAGTTTAAACTGTGCTCCATGACAAGACAGAGATGACAGTTCTGTCTCACAATTAAAAGAATGCAAACATATCTTCCTCTTCAAAGGAGTGCGTGTCAGGAGCACAGAATGTCACATAGATAGAGAAAACAATCTCTAGCAAACAAATCAATAGAGCTGTTTGGCTTTTAAGTATGCGAAGCACCGCGGCACAAAGCTGTTGTAGGCGGCAGCTCACACCCCCTCCGTCAGGAGCAGGGAGAGAGAGAGAGATAGAGAGAGACAGAGTTTGTTTTTCAGTCAAAAATACGTCAATACGTGCCCTTCGAGCTTTTAAGTATGCGAAGCACCGTGCAGCATGTCGTTTCAGGAAGCAGCTGCACAAAAGATAGCAACATGAAGATAATCTTTCAGCATTTTTAGACGAGCGTCCGTATCGTCTAGGTGTGCGAACAGCCCCCCTGCTCAATCCCCATACGTCAGGATCACAGATAGTCAGCGCAAGAGAGAGAGAGAGAAAAGTAAGCAATCTAGCTTCTCAGCCATCTGCCAATAGCGTCCCTTGTATGAAATCAACTGGGCAAACCAACTGAGGAAGCATGTACCAGAAATTAAAAGACCCATTGTCCGCAGAAATCCGCGAACCAGCAAAAAATCTGCGATATATATTTAAATATGCTTACATATAAAATCCGCGATGGAGTGAAGCCGCGAAAGGCGAAGCGCGATATAGCGAGGGATCACTGTATATGATATTTGGAATTATTCATTTTATGACCTGTATACTACATTTCAGAAAACATTGTGGTATTAATGCAACATTATTTATATTATTCATATTAATTCGCATACCATCTTGCGGTTGTAATCAGTGACTGTGTGGTTTTTTCTTTTCTATCATGCCCAGTCTCCACATTTTGGTGCATGATACTGTTTCTTTTGTACTCCAGGACATGCAGAGGAAAGAACAGTACAGAGAGGACAGTTCCGCGGTATATGCAAAAATCAAATTCAAATGTTAACAGTTCCCACACACCCAAGGACCGTCCTTCCTACATTTATGACATGTGTACCTGTTGCAATGTACACACTTCTCTCTATGCTATGGTTCATATTACATTGAAGGGGCACCTGACACTGACTCAGTTGGCTTTCCTGGAGGAAGCAGCTGTCTTGGAACAGAAGCTTGTCGATGTTGCATCCTCTTTTCTTGTAAGAAGTGACAACAAAGTTCCTTTGCAAGGTGAGCCATAAACACTCTTCTTTTCTCAGAGGACCCCATATATGCCTTGAACAGTACATGTGTGTTGATCACAGCCAGGTCAAGCTTATTATAGCACAAACAACCAGCCACCAGCGTGTTCCTGCTCGCATTGAATAAGCACATGCCTTCTGGTGCATGATGTCAACGCAGCACGGGAAAAAAAAGAAAGAAACAAATATATGTGATATTGGGTGTAAATTTATGGTACTTGTAAAAGTTAGCTTTTTTCAGTTTTATTCTCTCAGTCGCTATCACGCTCTCCCCTGCCCCCCACCTCCTGATCTGACCCTAACTAACAGCGCCAGCATAAATTTACACCCGATCTGACGCTGTTCATTTTCAAATAATATTGTATTAGGGCGACAATGTTTTCAGATTGGTACTATTCAGGTCATAAAATTATTTCTTAAAAATTTCACATATATTTGTCACGCTTAGGTCACAGAATTGCACAGAAACACAGGAGATTTTAGAGACAGGAACTTTACTCAAACATGTCAAACAAACATATCTCTTTCAAAAGTAAAACGAGCTCAGTATGCAGTTAGTTCTCAATTAAAAGAATAGACAAACATCATAGGGGTGCACAATGGGAATGGGACCCCCAGCAGGAGCAGAGGATGTCTGGGGGAGGAGAGAGAAACAAAGCAATCATCAAAAAAGGACAAGTGCTGTTCTGGCTTTTAAGTATGCGAAGTGCCGCGCGAGACGCATATCATGCAACAGAGCAGCCGCAAGTAAGCCCAGCAAGTAAGGGAGCAATGTGAAGGTAGTCTATCAGCGTTTTTAAGCAGGGGTTTTTTGAGGAGTGTCCGTGTCCTCTAGGGGTGCATTCAGCCCCCCTGCTCACAAACTAACAGCGTCAGACCCCAGGGGGGGGGGGGCGGTAGTATGTATCGTGATCGTGAATGAGAGAATAAAAGTGAAAAAAACCATCTAACTTTTACAAGTACTATAAATTTACATTGGCTGTTACAGACACAAACTAAATGTATGTGTTTATTGTATATAATATTAACAATAAAAGCAGCTCACTACTCAAAACGTTATAAATATAAGAGCCAGTCAGGATGGAACCGGGGACTCTTGAATACAAGTCAGAAATTCTTACCGTTGCGCCACGGAAACTGTTGTATCATCGTTGAACCGTTTGTGAAAGTGTTTATTTGATCTTTGACTTCAGAATTCACACATTATATATTGTATGTCTACATTTTGTCATTTATTACTAAAATATGAAAAACATTTCTGTTTTAACGATGTGTTTACACGTATCCATATTACTAACCGAGAATGCTAAACCGGATGGACGCAGGGACATCCGGCCATGGGCCGTAGCCGCAAAAAGACGTACTGCACAGGCGCACCAAGAAATGAGGCGCCGCGAGAGGCGGACAAGACCACAGAAAAAAGGAGTGAGCACAGAAAAAAGGAGTCAAACGCAGGCGACGCACACAGCACGAGCAAAACCCCCCCTCCCCCCCACACACACAAGCAACGGACGGGACACACACAAAGAGGACGATTCAACAAGCCCCTGGCACACAAAAAAAAGAGCCCGCAAACCCCCCCCCCCCCCCCCCCAGCCCCACACACACACAAGCAACGGACGGGACACACACAAAGAGGAGGATTTAATCCCATTGCACACGAAACGGGACGCACACAAAGAGGAGGATTCAACAAGCCACAAGCACACAAAAAAAAGAAGCCGCGAGCACCACACAAAGCCCATTGGACACGAAACGGGACAGACTATGGACATAGCACACGAAACGTACACAAAAACGACGATTCAGACCCACGACCACAGTAACATAAATAACAAATGACACACAAAGCCCCATTTCTAAATGAACCGTCCGTATTAAACATACGTCATCTCAACATGTTCACAATATGTAGCATAGGTAGATCTCATTACAATGAGGCACTATTAACCGTTCAACCGCAGAAAAGGCTCCATATTAACAGTGAGTGCGATCCTCCTTAGTACTTATCCATATTTCTCACGCTCAAGAACAAACAAGTCATGAATTCATGATCACAGGTACAAAACGATACCGCTCGGATAACGGGACCAAACACAATTCACACTATGCAGCATAGGTGGATCTCATTACAATAAGGCACTATTAACCGTTCAACCGCAGAAAAGGCTCCATATTAACAGTGAGTGCAATACTCCTTATTACTTATCCATATTTCTAGAAGAAAAAATGTCTCGGCTCCAAAAACGCAAAGCTCAACTAAAGCTTCTAACTAACGATGTACCTAAAAGTAAAAACTTTATGAACTGCATTAGATCCTACAATAGTTCATTTCCTTTTGCATCTACCGGAGTAAATATCAGGCCACCAAAAGGCAATGGCCCATACTGCTTTCGCATATGTGCACAAATACTGCATCGCATTGGAACAGTGCACCCTGAAACAAATCAACAACGCAAATATGCACAAATCTACATCCTAGATCAGGGGTCGGCAACCCGCGGCTCTGGAGCCACATGCGGCTCTTCAGCCTCCTTGTAGTGGCTCCCTTTGGCCTTGACAAAAAAAAAAAAACATGAAAATGAATAATGGCAATTTCTTAATTTAAGTTGTATTTATATATATGTTTATTTACGACTACTACTGTTATACATTTTAACATCTAATTTAGAGAGTTTAATTCTGCGTGGACAGAAGCAATTGCCTTCACCGCCAACGACGCTGGCTTACCGGTGTGCTTAATATGTCGCGATAAATTATCGAATAACAAAAAATGTAACACTGAAAGACATTTTCGAAACAAGCACTCAGCATTCAAAATACCCAAGTGAAGATAAGCGAAAGAGAGCAATTTCGGAACTGCAATGGAAAGCTGAACAGAGCAAACATACTTTCAAAAAGTGGATCACTTCTACACAGTCAACTACAGCTGCTAGTTTTGTGGCAGCTCAAGAGATCGTAAGGAGGGGTAAGCCGTTCACAGACGGAGAATACATGAAAGAATCGTTCATAAAAATATCAGAGCATCTATTCTCCGACTTTAAAAACAAACGGGAAATTGTTCAGAAAATGCAAGCTGCATTTAGAGAAAGATTCAGTGAGTTCAGAAAGGAAAAACACACACTCTCTCCTTCCCTGTCACACCCCTGGACATCGACCCATCCCTGCTGAACACATCCGCATTCACAGGAGTGAGTAAGTAAGCCCGATCTAGAAATTGAACTGGACAACATGGCAGATAAAGATTAATGGGTGTCCAAGTTCAAATGCCTGACAGCGGATCTTGAAGAAGTCGCCCGTCATAAGGCTACTCTCGCTAAAGAGCACAAATGGAGTGATATTGAAAACCTCCCCAAACCCGACAAATTTGTTTTCGACACATGGAGTGCCATTCCTGAAACGTATATGAACATGAAAAAATATGCCTTTGGAGTCCTGTCCGTCTTTGGCTCAACATACTTAAGTGAGCAAGTTTTCTCAAGCATGAACTTCATAAAGTCCAAATATCGCTCCCGCCTCACACATGAGAGCCTGCAGTCCTGTGTGAAGGTCAAAGTCACATTGTACAGCCCCGACATAGAGATGATCAGCAGCGAACTTCAGGAACAGAAGTCACATTAAACAGGTGAGAACAATAGCATTTAATATGCTATTATTTTTCAGAAAAAAAAAAACACATTCATTTTGGACCCGGAGCTGATGTAGGTTTTTTGTATGTTCAGGTGCTTCAGTTGATTCAGCACACTGAAATGGAATTTAATGTTTACTTTTTTAAAGCTGCTAAGCTACAGCTAAATGTTTTATTTATATTAAAGTGGGCTAGTTTTTATTTTAATTTTACACAGGTATAGGAAGGACCCAAATAGGCCTGCATAGTTCAGTTTAATTTATTTCAAAGTAGGCCTACACATGCACACTGCACTTCTGTTTGTTGTATTCCGTGGTTGTAACATGTAAAATCTAAAAAATGATTAAAACTTTTAAAAGTTTATAAGCTGTGTTATGTTTTGTGGCTCCAGACTATTTTTCTTTGGAGGAAGGGGGGGGCAAAATGGCTCTTTTCATAGTGAAGGTTGCAGACCCCTGTCCTAGATCCACATGACGCAATCTATCAATCAAAGTGCTGCATCGCAACAGGCACGGATTCAAAACGAAACACCTCCCGTCTCAGACATACGTTAACGGCAAGGAAGGCTACAACGGGCTTCTCACACAGCACAGGCAAATCGATTACAGCTCCAAAACAACACGTCCCAAATACTACACATGCAACAACGCGCCTCTCAAACGGCACAAGCAAAACATACACCAGGAAAATTCATTCGGATTAATGAATGTCATTTGCAATCATTGTCATTCAGTTCACTTCCCTGAAGAAACAACTGGCAATACAAGTAATACATTTACACGTTGTTGTCAAAAGGGTCAAATTAGACTGCCTCCTTTACATTCATATCCTGAATATCTACAGAACCTTCTAACTAACGATGTACCTGAAAGTGAAATCTTTATCAACTGCATTAGATCCTACAAATCGGTATCCACTATGAACATTAACGGTGGCACTGCATGTGACATCCGTCTTGCAAAAATGTTAATTATTGATGAATGTACAATGGCATCCAGTCACTTACTCAACACCATTCATAAACTTCTGCAAACATTTATGAATAATAATATTCGCTTTGGAGGAAAGGTACTGTTATTAGGAGGAGATTTTAGACAGTGCTTAGCTATTCTTCCACATGCCATGCGCTCAGCTATTGTTCAGTGCACCTTAAAAATACGCAGACAATTGGCATTGCTTTTCAAAAGATACAGTTAGTAAAAAAGATACGATGTCCAGAACCAGATCATAACAATTGCTTATTACAACTGGGAGATGGTACACTCACCAATACAGATGGACTTCACCCACATATTATTACAATTCCTCAAGCCTTTATCTGCGACGACTTAGTTACAGACAGATTTGGAACAGCAATCTCATTAGACCAAATGCCCCTTTTAACACAACGCACTATATTATGTCCAAAAAATATTAATGTGGAAAACATAAATACCCAAGTCATTCCATTACTTCCTGGACAGACACAACTCTTTCTAAGCTCTGACAAACTTGACTCTGATCACAACAATAACCATCTTCATTGACATTACAAGTTCTGACCTGGAATTACCTTTTACACTTAAACGGCGTGTACAAAGAAATTTTCAAATAAACCTTTACACTGTGCCACACACTTTATTATTTGCTTTCTATTTGCATCATCTACACCTTCACACTATTCTATATCTCATTCATACATCACGCTCTTTGTCATTCCCAACACCAGGGGTTGGCGAGCGAAGCGAGCAGGGGGCGGAGCCCCCTAGTTGTTTTAGAAACGGAACACACATGAAATGCATGTGTTCCAAATAACGATCTATTATTACCCTATACAACTCTAGGTACCTGACACCCAGATAATCAAGGCTGGAACTGGGAGAACTTTGTGCCCGTTTTGTGGCGGTGGGGGGATGGAATAGTAGGCTGCTTGCTGCTTGTCTTGATCGGCACATTTACAAGACAAAAGACGCTGATGGAGAGGTGCGAATGGATTTAAGGTGGGCTGGTGAGTTTTTTCGTAGGCTTTGGTAATTCTAGTGTTAAACATTTTACACTGAACATTAAGTTTTAAATTTGTAGGTCTTTTTTTTTAATCTGGAGTAAATCTGGAACACAAATAATTGTAGAAAACTCTGTTACAAATGTACCAATCTCATAAGCAGTGTACAGTCATGGCCGAAATTATAGGCACCCCTGGAATTTTCCCAGAAAATTATTGCAATTACAAATATTTTTGTATATACATGTTTATTTCCTTTATGTGCATTGGAACAACACAAAAAAACAGAGAAAAAAAGCCAAATCTGACATCATGTCACACAGAACTCCAAAAATGGGCCGGACAAAATTATTGGCACCCTTTCAAAATTGTGGGTAAATCGTTTTATTTCAAGCATATGATGCTCGTTTGAATTCACCTGTGGCAAGAAATAGGTGCTGGCAATATAGCAATCACACCTGAAGCCAGTTAAAATGGAGAAAAGTTGACTCAACCTTTCTGTTGTGTGTCTGAGTGTGCCACACTAAGCATGGAGAACAGAAAGAAGAGCAGAGAATTGTCTGAGGACTTGAGAACAAAAATTGTGGAAAAATATCAACAATCTCAAGGCTACAAGTCCATCTCCAGAGATCTTCATGTTCCTTTGTCCACTGTGCGCAACATAATCAAGAAGTTCACAACACATGGCACTGTAGCTAATCTCCCTGGACGTGGACGTTAGAGAAAAATTGATAAAAGACTGCAACGAAGGATAGTCCGAATGGTGGAATAACAACCCCAATCAACTTCAAAACATATTCAAGCTGTTCTGCAGACTCTGGGTGCAACAGTGTCAGCTCAAACTATCCGTCGACATCTGAACGAAATGAAACGCTATGGCAGGAGAGCCAGGAGGACCCCACTGCTGACACAGAAACATAAAAAAGCCAGACTGGAGTTTGCCAAAATGTACTTGAGGAAGCCAAAATCCTTCTGGGCGAACGTCTTGTGGACAGATGAGACCGAGGTAGAGCTTTTTGGCAAAACTCATCATTCTACTGTTTACAGAAAACGGAATGAGGCCTACAAAGAAAAGAACACAGTGGAGGTTCTAAGATGTTTTGGCGATGTTTTGCTGCCTCTGGCACTGGATGCCTTGATTGTGTGCAAGGCATCATGAAATCTGAAGACTACTAAAAGATACTGGGGCGCAATGTGGGGCCCAATATCAGAAAGCTGGGTCTGCGTCAGAGGTCATGGGTGTTCCAGCAGGACAATGACCTCAAACATACCTCTGAAAGCACTCAGAAATGGTTGAAAACAAAGCGCTGGAGAGTTCTAAAGTGGCCAGCAATGAGTCCAGATCTAAATCCGATTGAACACTCATGGAGAGATCTCAAAATTGCTGTTGGGAGAAGGCGCCCTTCAAATCTGAGAAACCTTGAGCAGTTTGCAAAAGAAGAGCGATCGGAAATTCCAGTTGAGAGGTGTAACAAGCTTCTTGATGGTTATAGGAAGCGCTTGATTTCAGTTATTTTTTCCAAAGGGCGTGCAACCAAATATTAAGTAGAGGGTGCCAATAATTTTGTCCAGCCCGGTTTTTGAGTTTTGTGTGAAATGATGTCAGATTTGGCTTTTTTTCTCTGTTTTTTTGTGTTGTTCCAATGCACATAAAGGAAATAAACATGTGTATACCAAAACATTTGTAATTGCAACAATTTTCTGGGAGAAATGGTGCATTTTCAAGGAAAATTCCAGAGGTGCCGATAATTTCAGCCATGACTGTATTTGTTTTTGGCCATAGATTTTAGGCTACATTTTAGACAGATAGAACTTTATTTGGCTTTTAGGGAAATTTAGCTTTTTACAGAAACTCCTTAAATAAATAAATACATAAATAGGTAGATAAGTAAGTAAATAAATAAATATACACATACAATTTGTTATAAACACGCACTGGAATTACTATAAAGCAAGAAAATTTTAAAAAAGAAAAGTTATGAGGCATTACTTTTTCAGCTTTGTCAGGAAAGACGTAAAATGTGTTTTGAAAGTCCAACTTTAATCCCAACCCCATTTTTTACTTAAAGGAAATAAATTTAAAAAATACAAAAGCTTTGTCACTGTTAATAGCATACGTGAAAATTCTGATAGAAATTAAAATACAAAACATGCTGAATTCAAAAGCAGTTTAATCTGTAACACCTTTCTTATGATGTATATCACATTAATATAAATAATATTTTCCTACACTGAACTGCCACAAAAACATGCATTGTAAAATGAGAGATCTGTGCTAGCATTTATTCATTTAATAAGTAAGAAAGACAACTTGGCCAACTAGAACAAGGTATGACACGTAATTTAGCATTAAAAACATAATATAAACAAAGCATAGGGTGGTTAAAAGTGCATGTTTTTAACTATTTAACGTTTTGAAACTAAATATGCAACAGCCTTGCGGCTTTATAAAGCACATCAGAATATGCTTAATTTAATTCATAACTACGGACATGCCAGCTGATTAGGGAGGAAAGCTCTGCCACTCACAGATAACAACAGTATTTCATTAAGCCTTTTGCAAATAAAACAAACATTTTCATTCTTTTTTAATCCCCTGGTCGAATTGTGACATCAACCATTGGTAATTCTAGGAATTTGTCATGTTGTCATTCTAAACTGAAACCAGGAAGTCACAAGTGAAAATGAATGCAAATATTTTATTAGTGAAATTGTCTTCTGTTCTGCAATAATACTTCTGCCTTCAACCAAAAATTGTGTCAGCTTTACCAAAAAAGTAACAAGTCTTTCTCAGTTTCATTCACTAAAGCAAAAATCAATTCCTGATGGACTGTATTTATAAACAACTATGGTAAACAGCTGAAAAATTATAAAGGAAAAATATTATTCCTAAATAATAATGTTATGTCTATCATGAAAGAGATTACATCGGTATCTCATGCTGGTATGTATCTTCATTTTAAGCTTCTTTGGTCCTTAACTAAAGATAACCACACGTGTTAGTCCAAATGTTGGTAATACCTCATTTGTACCGTTTTCCTGGAAGAACTTTACTTCACCTTACTCAAAATACAGTTGCCTGCCCAAATTCAAAACTTAATTTACATCGTCTTGCATTAACTACAAATTGGGGAGCTTGCCAGATTTAAAATGATGGTTTTAGTTTTATCTGGTCTGAGATCTAACCATTAAATACCTTCATAAGAAAACTGCACCCTATGTATTAGCCAGATTTCTGTCCAATGTCATACTGTTCTTTTACCTCACAGTACTGCATTCACACTGTAATGCCAATGTAATGTTTGGCCATTATGCCACTGTCAGAAATTATTAGCTGAAACAGTACTTCACCAGAAAGATGATATACAGAGAATACAGATGCTAATGTACAATGTTTTCACAAAACGTAATTCTTAAAAATATTAGATTTTGTGAAAAAATACTCTTGTACGTATATAGATTACTAATATGGGAAAAAAGGCAAAAAGCTATTTTCAGGCAGAACAAATAATAAAGTTAAAGACACAGTTTCATCTAGTTAGCATTCACCATAACTTTACCCTTTTATTACAATATAAATGATTAACAATTATTACATGTCATGTGCACAATCTTATCATTCTTTTTTTTCTAATATCACATGCAATGCATGAACATTCAAATTGCAGCACCAATCTGCTTCTGTTCTTTTCTAGACATGCATTTTTAATTTAGATTTAAGTGTTAAAAATCCAGAAAATACTATTAAATAATGATGAGCATTGCAGCCGAAAGAAGAAGATTGCATCTACATTAATTTCAAACAAATTTACCTCAGCCAGTTGAGATAGTGAGGAATTTCCACCGGGTTTACAGGAGTCCGTGAACCCAATTTGAGAAGTGCTAGAAGAGATCTAACAAAAAGGCACAGTATAAGAATGTATAAATTAATATGATGTGTTTTAAAACACCAGTACTCTTAGCCAAAAGGGTGCTGGCGGAAATTAGGCTACTGTTGGCCGAAGAAAGAGAAGAAGAGGGGGGGGGGAGACATGTCCGGAGGAAAGAGGAGAGGAGGAAGGTAAAGAGAGTGTAACTGAGGGTAGGAACTTTGAATGCTGGCAGTATGACTGGTAATGGGAAAGAGTTAGCCAATATGATGGAGAGAAGGAAGAATGATGTATTGTGTGTGCAAGAGACTAAATGGAAGGGGAGTAAGGCCAGGTGGATCGGAGGAGGATTCAAATTGTTCTATCATAGTGTGGATGGGAGGAGAAATGGGGTAGGAGTTATTCTGAAGGAACAGCATGTCAGGAGTGTTTTGGAGGTGAAAAGAGTGTCAGACAAAGTAATGATCACAAAGGTGGAAATTGGAGGTATGATGATGAATGTTGTTAGTGCATATGCCCTGCAAGTTGGGTGTGCGATGAATGAGAAAGAAGATTTCTGGAGTGAGTTGGATGAAGTGATGGACAGTGTACCCAAGGGACAGAAAGTGGTGATTGGAGCGGATTTCAAAAGACATGTTGGTGAAAGGAAAACAGAGGATATTAGGAAGTGATGGGCAGGTATGGTGTCAAGGAGAGGAACGAAGGTGGTCAGATGATAATGGATTTTGCAAAAAGAATGGGCATGTCTCTGGTGAATACGTATTATTAAGATAAGGAGAAACATAGGATGACATGCAAGAGTGGAGGAAGATATATTATATATATATATATATATATAATATATTATTACAGGTATATTATATGCTACCGAGAAGAGTCAATCTGAAGGAGATTGAAGACTGCAGAGTGGTGGCATGGGAAACTGCAGTTAGACAGCATAGGATGGTGGTCTGTAGGATGAAGTTGGCGATCAAGAAGAGGAGGAGAGTGAGGGCGAAGCCAAGGATCGAATGGTGGAAATTGAAAAAGGAAGACTGCAAAGTTGAGTTTAGGGAGGGGTGAGACAGGCACTGGGTGGCAGTGAAGAGTTACCAGACAGCTGGGCAACTACAGCAGAAGTAGTAAGGGTGACAGCAAGTAGGGTAGTTGGTGTGACATCTGGACAGAGGAAGGAGGAAAAGGAAACCTGGTGCTGGAATGGGAAAGTACTGGAGAGTATATAGAGGAAGAGGATGGCAAAGAAGAAGTGGGATAGTCAGAGAGATGCAGAAAGTAGAAAACAGTATAGGGAGATAAGGTGTAAGGTGAAGAGTGAGGTGGTGAAGGCTAAAGAAAAGGCGTATGATGAGTTGTATGAGAAGCTGGACACTAATAAGGGAGAAAAAGACCTGTACCGATTGGCCAGACAGAGGGACCGAGCTGGGAAAGATGTGAAGCAGGTTAGAGTAACAAAAGATGAAGATGGAAACATACTCACAAGCGAGGAAGGTGTGTTGACCAGATGGAAAGAGTACTTTGAGAGGCTGATGAATGAAGAGAATGAGAGAAAGACAAGGTTGGATGATGTGGAACATAGTGAATCAGGAAGTGCACCAGATTAGCAAGGAGGAAGTAAGGATAGCTGTGAAGAGGATGAAGAATGGAAAGGCCGTTGGTCCAGATGACATACCCTTGGAGATGGCAGTGGAGTTTTTAACCAGCCTGTATAATGGAATCTTGGAAAATGAGAGGATGCCTGAGGAGTGGAGAAAAAGTGTACTGATACTGATTTTTAAGAATAAGAGGGATATGCAGAGCTGTACTAAGTACAGGGGGATAAAATTGATGAGCCACAGCATGAAGGTATGGGAAAGAGTAGTGGCTAAGATGGGTAATGATTAGTGAGCAACAGTATGGTTTCATGCCAAGAAAGAGCACAAAAATACAGTGTTTGCTCTGAGGGTGTTGATGGAGAAGTATAGAGAAGGCCAGAATGAGTTGCATTCCGTCTTTGTGGACTTGAAGCAAGCATATGATAGGGTGCCTCGAGAGGAATTGTAGTATTGTATGAGGAAGTAAGAGTTATACAGGATATGTACAAGGCAAGTGTGACAGTGGTGGGGTCTGTGGTAGGAGTGACAGATGCATTCAGTGTGGAGGTGGGAGTACATCAGGGATCGGTTCTGAGCCTTTTTTTATTTGAAATGGTGATGGACAGGTTGACAGATTAAATTAGACAGGAGTCCCAGTGGACTATGATGTTTGCTGATGACATTGTGATCTGCAGTGAGAGTAGTGAGCAGATCTAGGAGACACTGTAGATGTGGAGATATGCTCTAGGGAGGAGAGGAATGGAGGTCAGTAGGAACAAGACAGAATACATGTGTGCAAATGAGAGGGAGGTCAGTGGAATGGTGAGGATACAGGGAGTAGAGTTGGCGAAGGTGGATGAGTTTAAATACTTGGGATCAACAGTACAGAGTAATGGGGACTGTGGAAGACAAGTGAAAAAGAGTGTAGGCAGGGAGGAATGGGTGGAGAAGAGTGTCAGGAGTAATTTGTGACAGACGGGTATCAGCAAGAGTGAAAGTGAAGGTCTACAGGACGGTAGTGAGACTGGCTATGTTATATGGTCTAGAGACAGTGACACTGACCAGAAAGCAGGAGAAAGAGCTGGAGGTGGCAGAGTTAAAGATGCTAAGATTTGCATTGGGAGTGACGAGGATGGACAGGATTAGAAATAAGTACATTAGAGGGTCAACTCAGGTTGGACGAATGGGAGACAAAGTCAGAGAGGCGAGATTGTGTTGGTTTGGACATGTGCAGAGGAGAGATGCTGGGTATATTGGGAGAAAGATGTTAAAGATAGAGCTGCCAGGAAACAGGAAAAGGGGAAGGCCTAAGCAGAGGTTTATGAATGTGGTGAGAGAGGACATGCAGGTGATGGGTGCAACAGAGAAAGATGCAGAGGACAGAAGAGATGGAAAAAGATGATCCGCTGTGGCAACCCCTAACAGGAGCAGCCAAAAGAAGAAGAAGAAGAATTTTTTAAACAAAAAAAACTAAAATAACTACTCTGGCAAATCTCTTACTTGAGTGGCACCAATCACACAATTCACCACGATTTATTTCCTAAATTTGTTTATTCCAGTATGAGGTAAGAAGACTGCATATATTAAAAAAAATACCTCGTTCATGGATATAATTTTACAAAAAAGTTTTGGTAGCCTGAAGGACAAGTTGGATGAAAAATTGTTGTACTACTACTCTCAAGACAAACAAAAATATTGTTTTGTAGTTATTATAACAGCAGAGCTTAGAATTTAGAAAGAGGTTCTACAATTAAAACTTCACCCACTTACTAAAATGGATAAATACTTTGAAAATGAAGCAGCACAAGCATGGGCACAACAAGCCATTTTTAACATTTAATGTACGTATCACATTAAAAAGTTTGGCAAGCCACTTTAACAGTTAATATTTCAAAACTCAACATTTGAGGGTTCTAAAAAAGCAAAAACATAACTTAGTAACTAAATTACAGCTATTTTGATATAAGAGCAGATTCAAGTAAACACAAGCAGAAGTAATTATAGTGGATCAGGAGATAGGAATCTAAACAAAGGACAGACAAAAATCTAAAAACTGTGAATGGAAATTTTTTGTCAAAATTCAAATCATTACCCTAAACCAAAGAAATCTGTTACTCTAAACACTGAACTCCGACCCTTATACCATTGTGACGATGACATTATGCATTACACACTTCTGGTTGTCCCATAGTAGCAAACCATATAGCAACCATCAACAAAAGACTACAAAATAATGGCATCCACTAACAAAATGACATTGTGTAACAACAAAAACAAGACGTGGAAAAATATTAACTTCATCAAAATGAAACCAAAATTAAAAATAAACAGTAGAAATGAATTCCACATTAAGTCAACCCCCCCTTAAAGGAACAGCAACACATGAAAACAAAAATGTAATACAATCATAGCAACAACCCCTCATGTGACAGTGATTTTACAGAAACCAAACAAAATGCACCATTATGTACTTTGGAATACAAATTTCAATGATTTTTAGAAAACTATTGTGATATCTTATTCTTTATCTAAATTTGCCATCTTAATCATGTGCTACACACATGACATTTTTCCACTGTATGTTGTCATACCACTGGTAAAACAAAACTAACCAAGAAGCTGTAATATCTTTACCAAACTACACCAGCAACTTTAGACCGAGAGGGTAAGTTGTAAAGTCTTGGCAAGAGTGCAACCAAGAATTAGGTAAGACAAAGTAACGCTGGGAATAGTTAGGCTTGTTTTGTAGTTCCTGATGGGACACGTCTTTTTTATGCCATGGATGCAAAAACTAAAAAGCTTTTGTGTTTTAGAATTATTTAATGCTAGGAAATTAGAATATGTTAAAATTTATAATACTATTTACTGTGGATTTTCAGGGTGAATAAATAATTCCAACTAAAATTTGCAGTTAAGTAGTAACATTTGCTCATGTTCTTGTTGAAAACCAATTTTAAAGTCACTTAATTTCCCCTGTAACACTTCTGTCATTTCATCTCTTAATATTCATTACCTGGGAGCATTACTATTATTATTAACTACACAGTCAAAAAAGAGGACTTTGAAGATCATAATGCAGTACAGGGAAATGTTTTAATCCAAAACCTAAATCAGGCACCTATCAAATTGTAGTATTTCTTCAGTCCTGGTTGCTTGTCAATTCTCATTTTCAAAATCAAAAAATATTCTTTCGAGGCTCTACCAACTATGATGTCACATCTACCCACTGTTGTTCCACTACTTTAAAATCCACAGTCTCCAACAAATACTTTGTTCGAACAGAGGTTTTCCATTTCATTTTATGGCACATTTATTTATGTTTGTTTGCATCTGAGTTTTCATCTTTTCCCTGAATACAAGTCTCATTTCGATATGCTGCTAACAATTTAATGTATGAGGATACTTATATTTTCCAAGTATTCTCTGATCTCATTTTCTACAAATATTTAATAAATGATCACTGCTACTGTTGTTGGGGCTCCATATTTTAGAATAAAGACCATTAATGCAGTTACTTAAGTTATAAACATAAAAACATACATTATATTTTATAGTTCACTGTAAGTTTTTCTTCCCTCCCATATTTGAAATACATAAAATAGTATGGAATTCTTAAGATCATGGACAATACAACCCTAAAGCTCAAATATGAATTTACACTATATTGTCACCTTCGCCATTCTAAATGATTTTGATGCTTTGTAAAACAAATTACAATACGCTACAATTAGTCCTTTAATTCCTATTTCAAATTCATATAAATACATTCACTGTGCTTTTCTGGAGGATTCCATTATTACCTTTTGCTCATTTTCAACAGAAAGTAAACAAAGCAGTTTTTCAAATGATCTGAACAGTAAGAAAAATATTCATAATATTTCAAACTTTACTATCTGGGGCTGAAACCTATTTGTATCTTCATATGTACATTACCGTTTAAAAGTCTGGGGTCACTCAGAAATGTTCATGTTTTGGATAGAAATTGATTCCTTGTATTATCAAGATACAACTAAATTGATATAAATATATAGCCACGGCATCACAAGTTTTTATAATGGCTATTACTACTTGAAATTAATGATTTTTAATAAATTATTCACATTGTTGCAAAGCCCTGTTTTTAGTACCAATTCTTTCAGTGCCCTAATGATAAACCTCTGTAGCATGTCCTTTATTAGTCATGTTTACATGCTAATTGGTTATTAGAGAAACCTTTGTATTTGCATTAGCTCTGCTTAAAAGTTTTTCTGTTCACCTGGGTTGCAAGGTACTGGCATTCCTAAAGTTAATTTCTGGCTTTACCATGGCCAAAATGAAGCAGCTTTCATAAGAAACATGTCAGTTTATTGTTGATGCTAAGCTTCTGAATGGTATTATACATATAACTTATTATAGGGCAGACATCCCTTTAACCCTGTTATGAAGCTTGAAAGCCTTTCCCATGTGAAAATATATATATATTTTAACATGATTCCAATATAAACACTCACCTCTGCAAATTGAAACAGAGTAGATTTTGCTGGCTGCTTTGCATTATCTGTTACTTCAGGAGATGTACTTGAGGAAATCTGCTAGATAAGGAAGAAATTTGTTAGTTACTTTATACCAATTTTAGTAACAAAATATGTTATATTATATTTAATATTGAAATACATAAAATAGCATGGAATTCTTAAGATCATGGACAATATAGTAATCCCTCCTCGATCGCGGGTGTTGTGTTCCAGAACCCCCCGCGAAAGGTGAAAATCCGCGAAGTAGAAACCATATGTTTATATGGTTATTTTTATATTGTCATGCTTGGGTCACAGATTTGCACAGAAACACAGGAGGTTGTAGAGAGACAGGAACTTTATTCAAACACTGCAAACAAACATTTGTCTCTTTTTCAAAAGTTTAAACTGTGCTCCATGACAAGACAGAGATGACAGTTCAGTCTCACAATGAGAATGCAAACATATCTTCCTCTTCAAAGGAGTGTGCGTCAGGAGCAGAGAATGTCAGAGAGAGAGAGAGAGAGAGAGAGAAAAAAGCAAACAATCAAAAATCAATAGGGCTGTTTGGCTTTTAAGTATGCGAAGCACCGGCGCACAAAGCAGCTGTGAGAGCAATGTGAAGGTAATCTTTCAGCATTTTTAGACAAGTGTCCGTATCGTCTAGGGGTGCGAACAGCCCCCCTGCTCACACCCCCTCCGTCAGGAGCAGAGAATGTCAGAGCAAGAGAGAGAGAGAGAGAAAAGCAAACAATCAAAAATCAATACGTGCTGTTTGATCTTTTAAGTATGCGAAGCACCGTGCGGGAAGCATATCCCTTGACAAAGCAGCCATATGTAAGCCCAGCAAGGATGACAGCAATGTGAAGGTAATCTTTCAGCGTTTTTTGAGGAGCGGCCGTATCCTCTAGGGGTGCGAACAGCCCCCGTGCTCACAATATATTTGAGGAGTTTTATTTACTACGTAATACGCGCTCTGGTTGGGTAGCTTCTCAGCCATCTGCCAATAGCGTCCCTTGTATAAAATCAACTGGGCAAACCAACTGAGGAAGCATGTACCAGAAATTAAAAGACCCATTGTCCACAGAAATCCGCGATATATATTTAAATATGCTTACATATAAAATCCGCGATAGAGTGAAGCCGAGAAAGTCGAAGCGCAACATAGCAAGGGATTACTATACAACTCTAAAGCTCAAATATGAATTTACACTATATTGTCACCTTCACCTGCTTTGTAAAACAAATTGCAATATGCTACCATTAGTCCTTTAATTCCTATTTCAAATTCATATAAATGCATTCCCTGTGCTTTTCTGGAGGATTTCATTATTATATATGATAATATATGATATATTATCTGCAACTGAATAAAGATGACTGCCATCTTTCTAAATACTAAATACAATGAGACGTGTCTTGAAATACAGTAAAGAAATAAGAATTAATAAATACCTTTGAGTCACTGTGCTAGAATAAGAACACATTTAAGTACACCTATATATACTGTTTGTTAATTGTGTCTTTTTTTTTTTTTTTACTGTTTATGTCATTTTAATTTTTAATTTTCACTTTACTGTGGCTTTATTGTGGCTGCTTTAAAAAATTTTTGGGCAAATACTTTGAAACACTTAACTCTAGTCATGATCACATGTATGAACACTGCAACAGGGAAATGGGGAATCATTTTAAGGGGACACAGGGATTAGAATCTGTGATAATCAGAATAATGTATGTTTCTAGTAAATTTTATTTCTAGAGATAAGCTCTATGTTCTGGCTTATGGCTTCCCCAACACATACATCAATAAGAGGGGCTTCCAAAATAGAAAGAAAAGGAGGAAGACAGTGCCACCAGAACCTTATTTCCAGGCAACATTTGCTTGTCCATTTCCCAACCTCTTTTACACTCTTCTGCATTCTCTGACTTGAAAGTATATATCATTACTATCCATTTTATAAACCCACATTTCCAAGTCCATAAAATGTACACTCACACATACCAATGAAGTGGTGCCAAACAACATAAAAATTCAACTATGGATGATAGGAGGAAATTAGGCTTGGAAAAAGTCTATGAAGTTCATAGTACATTAAACAAGCATGTCCAAGTAAGTCAACAACATGTCAACAAGAAATTTACCATTTAGATAGATAGAGCTTTATTTGTCCTCAGGGGGATATTTCGCTTTTTAAATTTCAACATAAATAGGTAGATACGTAAGTAAATACATAAATAAATAAATATGAACACACACCGGAATGATTATAAAGCAAGAAAAGTCAAAAGAAAGAAAAGTTATGACTTTGCTGTCACAGTGACATGTATTGCTGTTGGTATAAAGGAGCCTCAGTAGTATTTCTTGGCACAATTCTGCTGAATAATTCATTGGCTGAAATTACTGTGATAGTGTACAAGAAAGAGGATGTCCAGCATAGTTCATAAGGGCACTCAGTTTTATTTTAATTCTCTACTTGATTCCAAGGATTAATAAAATAACAGTGAGAGGTCGAGCTTTTAGTTACAGGGCCCCTAAACTGTGGAATGGTCTGCCTGCTACTATAAGAGATGCCCCTTTGGTCTCAGCTTTTAAATCCCGGCTGAAGACTTACTACTTCAGTTTAGCATATCCTGACTAGAGCTGTTGATTAACTGTACAGACTGCATCTCTGTTGTTAGTCATTAGCACTAAAATTTGTTACTAACCCTCACCTATTCTTTTTCTCTTCTCGGTACTCAAATGTGGCACTTGGTGCCACGGCCCACCTGCCAAGTTGTTTTGCCTGCCTAAGGTAAAGTCATCCCTGATGGAGGATCATAGGAATCATGGGGTAGAGAGGTCCTATCATCGGATTGGCTGGCCCAGCACTGGCCAAATGGGGGAGGCAGCTTGATGGCTGAGGTCTCCAGGACTCCAAACAAATCCAAATCATATTATGTGATATCATCTACTGTTAAATTCTTCTCTGTACTTGTAAAATGTTTATTTTTATAGTGTATTGAGGATTTGATCTGTTCTGTGTATTATACTGTATTGACCCCCTTCTTTTTCACACCCACTGCACGCCCAATCTACCTGGAAAGGGGTCTCTTTTTGAACTGCCTTTCCCAAGGTTTCTTCCATTTTTTCCCTACAAGGGTTTTTTGGGGAGTTTTTCCTTGTCTTCTTAGAGAGTCAAGGCTGGGGGGCTGTCAAGAGGCAGTGCCTGTTAAAGCCCATTGCGGCACTTCTTGTGTGATTTTGGGCTATACAAAAATAAATGATATTGTATTGTATTGTACTTCACTACCACCTCCATGGGGTACAGAGTGCATCATATACAGTAACTGAGCTTGCCCTTTTAAATATCTTGTTGATTCTTTGGGCATCTCATGAGGTGATGTTACCAGACCAGCACACCACTTTGCAGAAAACCGTACTGGCCATCAGAGAGTTATAGAAGATGTGCAGGATGTCACTACCCACATTAAAGGAACACAGTCTCCTAAGGAAAATGAGCCTGCTCTGCCTTTCTTATATTGTTCCTCAGTTTTCAGAGACCAGTCCAACCTGTCATTAATGTGGACCCCAAAATACCTTGAATAGTGACCAGACATAGAGGCTCTTTGGTGTGGAGAACGTCAATAACCAGTTTCATGGTTTTGCTGGTGTTAAGACGCAATTCTTCTTGCACCAAGAAACCTTTCCACCTGACTCCTATTTCTGTCTCATCCCCTTTATCAATACACTCCTCAATCATTTGAGAATTTCTGAAACTGACATGATCTGGGGCCTCATATATAAACGTTGCATACACACAAAAATGTTCAGATAGCAATTTCTACCAATTATCCAAGAACAGTTTGGTGACAAACAATGCCTTTTCCAGCATGATGGAGCAACATGCCATAAGGCAAAAGTGATAACTAAGTGGCTTGGGAAACAAAACATCAAAATTTTGGGTCCATGGCCAGGAAACGCCCCAGACCTCAATCCCATTGACAACTCGTGGTCAATCCTCAAAAGGCTTGTGGACAAACAAAACAGCATGCACTGTGCCTGTGTTTTAACTGGGCTGTATAGGTGGGAAACAGGGGAAGTTGTTTCACACGAGGAAAAACTAAAAAAAAATAAAACTGTGTGTGCAGAACAAAAAATAAATAAAACTGTGAGTGCAGAACTTGTGTATGTATCAGGTCTGAGTGGCAGAAATACCCTCAGCAGGCCACATTGTGTGTAGATACATAGTTTTCTTATCCATTTCTGCTGCAAAATCAGGAAGTAATGGACTCGGGACTAAGCAAACATCCAGCCATCAGCCAAGCTGTTTCGCCAACTTGGGCATATAACACCCATAAGTGTTAATTTTGAAAACATAAAACCTGATGTACACATCTCAGAATGAGAAATAAAATGAAGGTTGAAATGGTGTTGTTCTGAGGCTTTACTTTCCCACTCATTTACCTAGAAATTAATTTGGGTTTTCCAAGCAAAGGAACCCCAACCTTTTGTTGACTTGAAATGTCATTAATCCTTTACAGTAAGCATATTTGGTAGGATGAAGTTATTCAAGCTGCTGAACCTGAGAGGCACAGTGGTTATCTTCAATCAACCTGCAAAGTAAGTGCTACAATTTCAACTGCCATCAGGCGAGTACTCTAACATGTCCTGAATCTTAGTGTGTACTGCTTCTAGGAATTAACAGAAATCTTAGCAAAACTCGTAAAGACAATATGATAGACTACATTCTGGTGTTCCGTCTGAAGCACCACTAATTAGCTCTTTCAGCTGACAATCTTGATACATCTACTGTCTCCATTTTTGTCCAGGGAGAGTCTCCTTACATAAAATACCTTCAAAAGCAGCACACTACCAACTGTAAAGTGTTGAAGAAAGATATGGAATCATTTTGTCAGAACATGTATAACATTGCCAAGAAAGCTGACAGTGTAAGGTTAATTACTCATAGAAATCGATCCATAAGAAATTGCTAAATACTTCTATTACTTCCTGGAAAAAAAGTACCGTACAGTATATACTCGCGTTTAAGTTCTCCCGCAGATAAGTCGGGCTTGATTTTACCATATAATTTCATGTATTATATAATGTCGGTCGTATAAGTCGAACGTGGAAAACTCACACTATTGGTCCAAGAGATTATGATATGCTAACAGCCACCTGAGAGAGTAACCACAGAGCACACTGCCTTTTTTTCTATGCATTGTGCATACAGTATGTGACCATACGATAATACCCGAACTATTCCAAAGCGCAGTTTGCACTGTTTAGTGTTTTTTGTATCTCACACCGTCATACACCTTTATTGTAGGAGCATCCCTTATCTATGATGGAGCGTTCGATCAGAAGAAAATATGAAGCTAGTTTTAAATTAAAAGTCGTTGATGTGGTGAAAGAAATTGGTAACTGCGCTTGCTGCAAAAAAATTTTATGTGTCTGAGAAACTGGTGCGAAGTTGGGGTCTGACTTTATGATTGATTGTTACGGGTTTCAAGACCTGACTTATATGCATATATACGGTAATCACATTAAAAAATACTTTACTTTTACAGGAACTAAAACAAGAAATTAATTACTGAGAAGTGAATAAATAAAAGCCTTTTAGTAAATTGCAATTGTCAGGTTTTATCCTGACAACTCAGATAGAGGACAGATGCCAGAGGTGACCTCTTAAACCCTTCACGCAACTAACACCTGTTGTGACCCTTGTGACCACACCCTGACAACCAGAACTCACTACATGATGATGGAATCAGAAAATAGTGACACTCAAAGGAAATAAAAATGGCATCACAATAAAGACACTAAAAAATATTCAACTTAATGTATTTACTTTAAATGTAAAAACTAACATCAAATTCATCAAAACCCCTAAATTTTTGTACAAAACGAATCAACTAATGCAGGATGAGCTGCAAAAAATTATAAAACCAAATGATTACAACACCACTTTCATAGGAATAAAAAGAAATGTGATAATAATACTGTTTTCCTTTGATTAGTAAAGAATTTTTTGCCTCCTTAAATCTAATTACTTATGAGCTGTATTATAGGAGTTGGTAATATTTGGGAAAACTTACAGACACATTTAAACAAAAAACACAAAAGGAAGCATGCAAAAGGAAATAAGATATGTAAATTTTTGTTGGTGTATTCGGGTCTTAAATGTAATGTCTTTGTGTATGGACTTGTACGTGAACTGTATATAATGAATGAGCCCACTCCATTAATTACATATATATGATATACTTATACAGGATACCATCCATCCATCCATCCATTTTCCAACCCGCTGAATCTGAACACAGGGTCACGGGGGTCTGCTGAAGCCAATCCCAGCCAACACAGGGCACAAGGCAGGAACCAATCCCGGGCAAGGTGCCAACCCACCGCAGGACACACACAAACACACCAAGCACACACTAGGGCCAATTTAGAATCGCCAATCCACCTAGCCTGCATGTCTTTGGACTGTGGGAGGAAACCAGAGCGCCTGGAGGAAACCCACGCAGACACGGGGAGAACATGCAAACTCCACGCAGGGAGGACCCGGAAAGCGAACCCAGGTCCCCAGGTCTCCCAACTGCGAGGCAGCAGCGCTACCCACTGCGCCACCGTGCCGCCCTATACAGGATACCCAAGTGTTATATATCATTCAAACGTCACAACAGTAAAATGCAAAAAATACAATGAACGCCTTCACTCAGTGAGCATAAGCAAACAACTTTTGAACAATGGAAATAATGCTAGAAGCACTTTTCAGATTTTTCCATGCAATAGCACATTTTACTTTTTAGCAAAGAGCTAAAATGGCATGTACAGTAAGTACTTACATTAGACTATCCTGATCCAAACACTATGTTGAACAATTCATTAATCATGAGATATGCTCCAAATAATACAAAACAATTTCCCTTTGTATAGTATCAGATTAGACTTCCAGGTCTTTAACTGTGACACATACGAGCATATGTTCAAAAACATTCTACCACTGGACAGCAGACAGTGACATCTATCTAGTGATGTATGTAAGTCTGTATATGGGTATGTGAAACCATTCCTTTCACCCCAAAGTAGGGCATTTGAAGAAGCTATGCATCTCTGAATGTTAACGCTGCCTCCAAGGACAGTTCTAAGTCCAGCTGAAAAAGGAGGAGGGTACTCACCGTGCTGTGGTGACTAGAACTGGGAAACCAGAGAAAACAGGCTGGAAACCGCATGGATATGAACGAAACAAACTTATCAACTAATACTTGCCTGGGGTGCTGGCAAGAAGTGGACTTACGGTCAAATAAGAAACTTATACAACTGAATTTGGAACTTCGTATTGCTGAATGGAACGTTGGAAATGAGCACTATGTTGGCCAGAACTAAATTATTGTTCAAGAACCATTGGCTTGCACAATTACCATCGCGGCAGTATCAGAATTACGTCTCACTGGATCTGGATCACTCAACATCCAGCGACCATCATCAGACAACCTGATGATGATTATCTGCTCCAGCGACGATAAACACCAAGCTGGTGTCTGCTTTATGGTAGACAATTGGGTGGCTAGCAGTGTGATCTCTTTCAAACCTATGTTCATTTGGCTAGTGACAATCACTATCAACAATACAATCAAAACCCATACCCTCTCTGTCTACATGCCCACCGAGATAAGTTCAAAGGAGTCAAAGGATGATGTCTACGACCAATTCCAATGCATGCTGGACTTGATTCCCCAAAAGGAGATCATTATTCTAACTACAGGGGAATAAAATTCATGAGCCACAGCATTAAGCTATGGGAAAGAGTAGTGGAAGCTAGGTTAAGAAGTGAGGTGATGATTAGTGAGCAGCAATATGGTTTCATGCCAAGAAAGAGCACCACAGAAGCAATGTATGCTCTGAGGATGTTGATGGAGAAGTTTAGAGAAGGCCAGAAGGAGCTGCATTGCGTCTTTGTGGGCCTGGAGAAAGCATATGACAGGGTGCTTCGAGAGGAGCTGTGGTATTGTATGAGGAAGTCAGGAGTGGCAGAGAAGTACATAAGAGTTGTACAGGATATGTACGAGGGAAGTGTGACAGTGGTGAGGTCTGTGGTAGGAGTGACGGATGCATTCAAGGTGGAGGTAGGATTACATCAGGGATCGGCTCTGAGCCCTTTCTTATTTGCAATGGTGATGGACAGGTTGACAGATGAGATTAGACAGGAGTCCCCGTGGACTATGATGTTTGCTGATGACACTGTGATCTGTAGCAATAGTAGGGAGCAGGTTGAGGAGACCCTGGAGAGGTGGGGATATGCTCTAGAGAGGAGAGGAATTGAGGTCAGTAGGAACAAGACAGAATACATGTGTGTAAATGAGAGGGAGGTCAGTGGAATGGTGAGGATGCAGGGAGTAGAGTTGGCGAAGGTGTATAAGTTTAAATACTTGGGATCAACAGTACAGAGTAATGGGGATTGTGGAAGTGAAGTGAAAAAGAGAGTGCAGGCAGGGTGGAATGGGTAGAGAAGAGTGTCAGGAGTAATTTGTGACAGACGGGTATCCGCAAGAGTGAAAGGGAAGGTCTACAGGACGGTAGTGAGACCAGCTATGTTATATGGGTTGGAGACGGTGGCACTGACCAGAAAGCAGGAGACAGATTTGGAAGTAGCAGAGTTAAAGATGCTAAGATTTGCACTGGGTGTGATGAGGATGGACAGGATTAGAAATGAGTACATTAGAAGGTCAGCTCAAGTTGGACGGTTGGGAGACTAAGTCAGAGAGGCGAGATTGCGTTGGTTTGGACATGTGCAGAGGAGAGATGCTGGGTATATTGGGAGAAGGATGCTAAGGATAGAGCTGCCAGAGAAGAGGAAAAGAGGAAGGCCTAAACGAAGGTTTGTGGATGTGGTGAGAGAGGACATGCAGTTGATGGGTGTAACAGAACAAGATGCAGAGAACAGAAAGATATGGAAGAAGATGATCCGCTGTGGCAACCCCTAACGGGAGCAGCCGAAAGAAGAAGAAGAAGAAGATTCTAGCAAGCAATTTCAATGACCACATCAGCGCCAACAGATCCACATAGGATGAAGCAATGTGAATGATAATGGACTTGTCTTTTGTCCTTTGCCCTGTTTAACAACTTGATTGTTGGAAACATCTTCTTTTGTCATCCCCAGACTTACATGGAGGAACCCATCCCGTAAAGACGCACTGGTTCCAGACTACATCCTGATCAACTCCAGTTTCCAATCATTGCTCCAAGATGTTCAAGCAATGAAGGGACTGTGGCTCTGACCATTATCACCTCTGTGCCAAACTCTGGCTATGACCAAAACAGGCGAGACCAAAAACCTACACCTCTGTCAAGCAAGATTGTGCACAACTGAGGGACCCAGCCACTAGTCAGTCAATCCAGATCACTCTGTCCAAGAAGTTTGTGGTGCTTGATCCGTCCGATGATGTCGACACAGAAGAAAAGCAGATATCATCATGGATTCTGGAATGCATCATCCCCATATGCCCATCAATACACCACTGTTCACAGCCTTGGATCTTGGACGAACACCTCGATGGAAGACAGTCAAACATGTCGATTTTCAAAGTTACCAAAGAGTTAACCAACAAATTAGACAGGTAATGTAAGCCAATTGTGAAGAATACTGGAACAAAATAGCAGCTGACCTAGAGGAAGGAGTATCACGGAATGAATATCGCTTTCTCCTGGAGAATTCCCTGTGCAAACAGGTGTCCAGCAAGGAGATGTTATCTCTCTCCTACTATTCAACATGACAATAAACGCCATCAAGAGAAAAGCATTCTCCATAAAAGCGGGAGTCCAGTATGATAAAGAGAGACTTGATATTTGCTGATGATAGCTCCTTTTTCACTAAGACAGATGCTGACGCCATCAATACACTATACTCCATTGCCCAAGCCGCCAAACCGCATGGTCTGAAGATGAACACCTCAGACATGAAATAACTGACCTATCATTACTGGTACATGAAATATACTATATCACAAAAAACTGAAAAAAATAATTCTGACTTCCTTATTTTTTTATTTTAGTTTAGCAGCAGTTTTCAAGTCAAAGACTATTTAAATCTAATATATCGATTCTATCACATTTCAGAAGTTATCTGTCAGGAACTCGTGAAAAATTGACTGTCCTGTCTTTATTTTCAGAATAATGAGCCTTTATTTTGGGGTACCCCCTCTCAGATGGAAATTTGCTGAAAAATGCCCTCAGGGTGTAACAGGTTAATAGAGACAAAGTCAATCACAACATAATCCCGAAATAATGCAAACTTTCACGTAACTTTGTAAAATAACATACTGTACGTTTCTGGTTACAGATCTGACAGTGCTGTAAAATTCAATTCATACCTGTGTAAAAATAGTGCTTATATACAGTGCAAATCAGGCAGTAAACACAGGTGGGGTAACCACACTCAGCTCCTTGAATGTAATGTAAAATGAAATGCTAGTCCTTCCAAACATTTACTACATTTACATATTACCTCCTTAGAAACACACAAGTAACACAAGTAGCAACGTTCTTAAGTCAGAAATTGTAATGTGATTATAAGAATTTAAACTGTAACACATTATACTACTTCATTCCTCAGAAATAATACAAAGTAATATGTGACTTTATATTGCTTTATTCCCAAATTTGTAAATTGGTAAACGACGCAGGTTTTCAACTTGCTGGATCAGGCAGTGAAATTACTTCAGTGGAGCATCTTCTCAGGGGTGCACTTAACAGAAATGGTCACATCTTACAGGTTCTTAAATGTAAAGCTCCAAAAAGGCTGCAATCAAAACTGTAGTAGTACAGTGGAACCTCGGATCACGAACGTCTCGGACCACGTACAAATTGGGTTACGACCAAAAAGTTTGCCAAACTTTTGCATCTGTTCACGACCACACACTCGGGTGACGAACAAGCCAGTTTCCCATCCGGTTCGTACACGCCAATGATTTCCGCATGTGTTCAGTCTCTCCCTGTGCATTCCCTGTGCAGCGAGCGAGCGAAAGAGAGAGAGCGAGCGAGCGAGCGTACGAGCGAGAGAGAGAGAGCGTGAGCGAGCGTATATATATTTACATACAGCTTGTACGGATTAATTGTATTTACATACAATCCTATGGGGGAAATTACTTCGGGTCATGACCAAATCGGGTTGGAATGAATTACGGTCGTGACCTGAGATTCCACTATACTTCACAAGACTGCAAAATGTCATCATAGTAAATTCCAGCAACAGCCATTAACATGAGTTGGCATCTTCAATGCTACCGAAACAATAACAATCGGAATCTTCAGGCTTTACATTTCATCTAGGGAGCAAAAAAACACTACATTGCACTTTTGTAGTACGTATTGCATCTAAAGCTCGGCGACAGACAATTCGGTGAAAACACAACTCAGCGACATCCTTTACCAGTTAGGTAATAGTTAAGTTCAAAGAGATTTTTTAATTATATTTAAATGACGACGGAGGGCACCAGAAAATCCACAGAATCACCTGCTTTATGAGAGTCCCAATACGTTGAGAGTAAAGATATTCCTTAAGCCGTACTTGCAGGTCACCTTTTGTATTCTAAATAACGTTATCATACGATTACAATCAATACAATTTATATAAAGGATTAGCAATTTTGGTTGCAGAAGATAATGTAAGATAGAGTTTGTTCCATCTGCAGAATAAAGTCCATCCATCCATCCATTATCCATCCCGCTGAATCCGAACACAGGGTCACGGGGGTCTGCTGGAGCCAATCCCAGCCAACACAGGGCACAAGGCAGGAACCAATCCCGGGCAGGGTGCCAACCCACCGCAGGACACACACAAACACACCCACACACCAAGCACACATTAGAGCCAATTTAGAATCGCCAATCCACCTAACCTGCATGTCTTTGGACTGTGGGAGGAAACCGGAGCGCCCGGAGGAAACCCACGCAGACACAGGGAGAACATGCAAACTCCACGCAGGGAAGACCCAGGAAGCGAACCCAGGTCCCCAGGTCTCCCAACTGCGAGGCAGCAGCGCTACCCACTGCGCCACCGTGCCGCCAGAATAAAGTTTGTTCGTCAATTATATAAATTTATTTTCAACATTTTAAATCATGTTGTCATTTAAATATAATTAAAAAATATCTTTGAACCTAACTATTAACAAACTGATAAAGGATGTCGCCGAGTTGTATTTTGCCAAGTTGTTTCTTTGCCAAATTGTCTCTCACCGAGTTGTCTTTCGCCGACATGTCTTTTGGCCGGGTTGTCTTTTCGCCGAGTTGACTGTCGCCCAGTTGCCAGCGAACCGTATTTGGTCATTTGTATACTACACTTACACCTGCAAAGCTGCATCAGTTATGAGTATGAAGATGTCTACATCCACACAAGCATGAGAGTAAGAATGTGACTCATCACTGAAGCTGTTTACTCTTGAACATGCTATATACAATTGTCAATGAGTGAAATATTCCTACATAAGATCAATTACTGCTTTTCCTATTTACTTGGCTTTTGTTGATGTTTAATTGCAAAACACAATTTTACAGGACAGTGTTTTTTTTTAATTGAAATGGGAAATCAGCAAGGAATAATGTGAAACCTGAGTATATATCATTATATTTATTAGATGTTTAAAAGTAAATTTGCTTACAGTCAGTGAACTACAGTACTTCTTTTTGTGCTTTTCATGAATTGTATGGGGTCCCACTTTAAAGTTCAAGATGGAAAAAAAACAAAACATGCAAAGCAGGGCTTGCGGTGCATATACGTAACATCCAGTACCTTTGTTGTACACAAATGTATTGACATAATAAGTGAAGAGTTTGGAGAAGTAGAATTGAGAGTCATAATACAATTTCCATGGCTTCCTTGCGACAAATTCAAACAACAACATTTAAGACCAATTCTGGGGTAACGTTCAATTTAAACACCACGATCAAGGGTGGGAAATCGGACAGTCCCCTTTGAAGTTACCAATCCGGTGTCCAGGGGCTGAAGGTAGACTGAACCAAGGTCATAACCATGATGAGAACTGGTACACTAGAAAACACTGCCTGTGCACATCTAAGAATGCTGGTAATCAAAAGCAAAAATTGAGAAGTACTGGACCACTTCAAGCATTGATGCAAAGATTTCCAGAGAACCCAGGAGGTGGAGCAACCCCATTTAAAGTAAGCAGTCGCACACGTAAATGTAAATGATTTCAGAAGTCAGGGGTGGGGGTCCCTTTTCAAAGTCCGTAAACGTGAATGTATATTACAGTGCAGTAATACTGACCAGGGGCTACATTGAATATGATGGACAAAAGGATCAGGTGCTTACTTCTATTGTCATGTATATAACTGAGAAAAAAAACAGGAGCTGGACACAATAGATCAGGGGTTTAAGCCTTTGAAGCCCGTACCTGAAACAACACCTGCTCACAGCCACAGTGCCTGGTACTGGCACTCAAGGTATAGTGTGCTTAACCTTCACATCTTCCTTGAACTTCCACAAACTTTCTCCCTGCATTTCACACCTGACTGTAAGATGATCACATCTCTTTTTTTCCTGTCCAGAACACTACCTCTTCTTCTTGTTTGCATTAGTGCATTCTCAGTGCATCACAGAGCATGTTAAGTTAGCGTAATAATAATATACTAGCCGACGCCCACCGTAGCATACGGCAGTGTAATAATAGGAACGGAAAATGGTGAAAAAGGATTCAGAAATCAAGTAGAAATAAATAATTCTTGAAAGACGCAGTGTGCATGTAGAATTTCCGGCCCAGTAGGATTACATGTGAAAGTGATAAATAAATCAGGCTTTCCGAATTTACATACTACGGCCATGGCATCCTGATAGTTTTGTTGCATGTATCTTGGACTTCCTGGAAATGTGGATGGTAATATGATCATTTTGCCTACACATACGTTGTTATTTTCAGCGTTTGCTTGCAGTGCGTCTGTATTCAAACATTGTATTGTTCCACGCACAGATCTTGTTGATGTAATCTGAGATAGTTGAGATGCACGCCCTCTATTTTAACATACGCATCTACGACATACTGTTGGAATAGTTTGCCACTGGAGTGCAAAATACTAAACGTATTCCTCATTGCTAATCTGTATGCATAAAATTGACATTGAGTAAGCCTTATTCACTTGGCGGTTCTTTTATTGGGAACATGTTGTAAATCTTTGTGCCAGCCAATGTCTCCGTAAGGGAATAAAAGTGGATAAACCACAGGATCGCAATTAATATTGAGCGTGGAAATCTGTTTACAGGAGTTGTGTATGGGATAGATGCAAATGTCCCTTTCGGCAGGCGTTTCGCCATCTTCTCCGACAAAAATCGCTGCAATGTCGGGGCATTGTATCAGTAGCTTGCGCTGTGTCAAAAACATACAACTGTCCATATCCTGGATTGGTAGAAGTGTTAGCGTATAGTGGAGAGATTTGGTGATAAATTTGCCCGTGTATTTTAAAACAGTATGATCTGTGGCCAGGAGGTTGAGTTATTTGTGCACCCATGGAAGCAAACGCTAGAGAAGAGTTGTATTCTCAAATGTGTTCACGATAATTTTTAGCGTCTGATGTTTGCTGTGTAAGAAGCTGTTGTAAAGACACAGGTGGCTCCCACAAACGTGGTAAAGCTACTTTACCGTTGTGGCAGCACCTCGAGTACTTGTTGGATGTATTACACTCAGCAGGCCAGTATAGTGCATGACATAGAAGACGACAAATAGGAATCGAGAAATGCTGTGTCGGCTGCGTGTGGGCGGGACCGGTTTTGAAGTGGAAGCAGGACGAACCAGAAGAGAAATATATATGAGATATTGACAAAAAAATGTATTTATTTATTTACATCTTTTCAGTTCATACAATGTGATTGCTTCCTGCAACTGTGACAGGTGCAATGTAAAGAATAAATAGAATAATGGGCTGAAGCTTCACAGCACAAAGTCCTAAATGTACAATGGCTACAATCCTCCAAAAACATAAAGATAAAATTAAAACTTGTTTTGGATAATCTATGCTGTAAATTGACAGCACGAGAACGTTGAAGGCTACTACAATAGGTTTCTCATTCTGGATGGGACTGGATACACTTGGAGTACACCTATAATGGAAGAACAATGAGTTTAGTCTTCCAATTTGCTAGTAGGAAGGAGCTTTATTATTTCCAGGCAGTTTCCAGTATCCATAAAAAATTCTGGGGAATGTAGCTGGTACACTATCCAAACAAGTTATAGGCTTGGCTTTCAGCACAAGGTGCTTTTTGGTCAAATTGGGTAATACTGGAAGCACTTCTGAGGGGTGGATTATAAGAGTCTTCCTAATCTCAGTTATGTCAAGTTTTTACAGAGCCTATAAAAAGAATCCTTGAAAGCATTCACATTTTATTGTTACAAAAAAATAACAACAAAGCAAAACAAAACAACAAAATAAATGCCAACAATCACAGTGGATTTATTTATTTTTTAAACTGGTCAGCATGAAAAGACTCTTAGAAGTTAAATAGAAAACAGATCTCTACAAAGTGGTTTAAATCACAAATAAAAAATATAAAATAATTGATCGCCTAAGTATTCACCACTTTTAATATGACATATCTAAATAACTGAAGCAGCCAACTTTTTTAAGAATCACATAATTAGTTAAAAGGAGATGATCTGTCTGTAGTCAAGGTGTATCAATTTACAGTAGTATAGATGCACCTGTATCTAAAAGGTTCAATTTGAGGTGAGTCAGTACCATGGCTTAACCGACATACAAAATGAAGACAGAAAGCTACTAGCAACTCCTCAGAAAGATGATTGAAATGAAAAAGTTAGAGGATGTAATACAAGGGAATATTTAGGTCACTGAATATCCCATTGAATCCAGTTAAATCAATCAATAAGAAATTGAAAGAGTATGGTACAGCTATAAATTTGTTCAGAGCAGTATATCCACAAAAACTGAGTGATTGTGCAAGAAGATGAGTGGTGAGGGATGCCACCAAGAGAACCACAATAACTTGTAAAAGAGTAACAAGCTACAGTGGAAGGGGTGAACAGACCTGTTTCCCAGGCGCTCCCCCCCAATTGCAGCTTTATGAGAGAGTAACAAAGAAATAAAAATGCACAAGACACATCAACTAGAGTTTGACAGTAGGCACATGGGATACTCTGAAGACAGCTGTAAGAAAATCCTCTGATCTGATGAGACCAAATTTGAGCCTTTTGGCCATCAAACTAAATGCCCCATTTGTTGTAAGGAAAACACTGCATTTTATTATAGGTTAGGAGTTCTAACTTCTCTCTCTCTCATTCTTTCCTAGGGCACGAAGCGGAAGCAGACAATGGCCGACAGTGAGATGAACCGTGTCGTCGACGAACTCCAGGCTCTCGACATCGAGATCCAGAAACTCCTGTCCAGACGAAGGTGCCTGAGGGATTTGAAGGCTCGTCTGTTGGAACAATCCTCCCCTGACATCTGAAATCGTCACAGCAAATCGCGGTTCAGTAACATCGAGTCCACGCTGTGCTACTCACTTTCAAGGCCAAGTGAGCTTTACCCCCACACCTTGTCGTCTGAGCGACGACATCAATGATGAAGAACTTAGCCTGTTTCAGCTATGCAGGCGGGGGTTAAAGGCTAGAACACCTCCATTGGCACAGGCAAGCCGGGGTAAATGACGTGAGACACTGACATTCGGAGATTCTCAAGGCGGACTTCTCAGCACTTATTAAAGCCATGAAGGAGAGGACCCAGGCTGCAAGAATCTTCATTTTGGGTCCCCTACCTCTCATTAGAAGATCGAACGAGTACTACAGTCGTCTGCTGGCGTTAAACAACTGGCTGAAAGGCTTCTGCGATAGTCAAAACATCGGGTTCGTAGACAACTGGGACCTCTTCTGGGAGAGGTCACTTTCTTTAAGCGGGATGGTCTGCATCCAAATAGATCTGGCGCCCAGGTCCTTTCCGAAAACATCGCTAAGGTAATTTGTCTCTCTTGACTGTCTATTTTTACTCCTAACCCTTTCCATAATGCTTTGCTAGGACGTGGTAACAAAATCTTCCTCCGAAGTGCACTGCATTAATACCGTAATAACTAACCTCAATACATGAAAAAAACTAGGCAGTGCGGCATAAATACGAATAACTTAACTACAATTACACCTCTTGATGAACAATGAATTACAACTATAAAAACAGATTATAGATTAAATAAAAAATATGCACAGTGCGGCGCTAATAAAAATAACAATTTCTATCTCGACGTGGCTTAGCTCTAATGGTGCGGCTGTTTTAATCGAATCTGCGCCTCTGAATTACAGCTTTGCTCACACAGATTGCCAACGTAAGAAAGGCGGCAATTTAGCAAACATTTACTGTAGCCCGTTAAATTGTAAATATGCCGGCTTTGGCAAATTCAAGTCCTTTGAGTATCTTGCTGTTGTTATTCATGGAGTTTCTCAGTTTCTAGTGTTATCCGTGTATAGACCTCCTAAATATAATGTGTCTTTCTTTGAGGAATTCTCAGACTTGGTGTCAATTGTAATTACGAACTATGACACGTTCCTTATACTCGGTGACTTTAACTTTCATATCGATAATATATAATCCTGGACTTTTGATTTGAGCCAGCACATTAGTCAGCCTACACACAAAGCAGGTCATACGTTAGACTTAGTAATTACTAAAGGACTAAAAGTTGATGTGAAGCAGATCATTGATATTGGTCTATCAGACCATTTTCTTTTACTATTTAATATAGAAAATATTCACAAAAAGCACATTGTTAAAAAACGCTTCTTTGATTCATCAGCAGCTTCAAAATTTACAAACATTCAAAGCAACCAGTCTATTTGTAGTGCTTACTACAATAGTGAGAATAATGTAAATAGTAAGGTGGAAAATTTTAATACTAAGGTGAGAGCTGCTGCTGACATAGTCACACCTGAAAAGATAGTTAAAAAATCTTCTAGCACTGTTATACCAGGGAAGACCCAAAGAGTATATGATCTAAAGAGAACATACCGGAGAGCTGAGCGTAAATGGAGAAAAACTAAACTGATCATCCACTATGAGATATTGAAGGTTAAAATAACAGAATACAACAATATAGTCCGTCTTGAGAGGCGGTGTTATTTCTCTAAAATTATAAATAAAAATGCTAGTAAGGCCAGAGTCTCGTTCTCTACAACTGAAAGTCTGCTAAATCCAGGTCACTCAATGGAATGCCTCCAAAATACTTCGAGTGAAACTTGCGAGGCTTTTGCTGTATTTTTTAATCAAAAAATTAATGATATTACAAATAATATAGTACATCTCCCCAATACTGATCCTCTTAAATCCCAGTACTCCATTATAAACAAATTAAATTATTCACTAGGATAGATTTACCTAATTTATATAAAATAATTTCTCAACTGAGACCATCCACCTGTGTCCTTGACCCCAATACCAACAAGTTTTTTCAAAGAAGTATCGGGCGTGCTAATTGATAGTATTCTTGACATAGTAAACTCGCCATTAGATAAAGGGTTTTCTTCCCAGACTGTCTTAAGACTGTTGTAGTTAAACCCCTGCTCAAGAAAAATAATCTTTACTCCTCTGCTTTGGAGAATTTTAGACCTATTTATAACCTGCCTTTCTTAAGTAAAACTCTAGAGAAGACAGTCATTATGCAGCTTAATGATCACCTCAATAAACATGCCATTCTTGGTAAGTTTCAGTTGGGTTTCAGAACAAATCACAGTACAGAAACTGCACTTGTTAAAGTAGTAAATGACTTGCGGGTAAATGCAGACAGAGGCCATTTATCTGTTCTCATCCTCTTAGATCTGAGGTAGAAAATTCTTTGTTAGTTGTGGTAAATATACTTCAAAGACATATGATATTCTATATGGTGTTCCACAAGGCTCTATCCTGGGTCTGCTGCTCTTTTTGATTTACATGCTTCTGTTAGGTCAGATTATCTCAAGGCATAATGTGAGCTACCACAGCTATGCTGATGACAAACAATTGTATTTATCATAGCGCCTGATGACCCCAACATTCTTGATTCACTGATACAATGTCTTGCTTGTGTTTCTGAATGGATGAGTAGTAATTTTCTCAAACTAAATAGAGAGAAAACAGAAATTTTAGTGATTGGCAATAATGGATATAATGAGGTTATTAGAAATAAACTTGATGCATTAGGATTAAAAGTCAAGACGGAGGTAAAGAATTTAGGGGTAACTATTGACTCTGACCTGAATTTTAAATCATGTATTAATCAGATTACTAGGACAGCATTTTTTCACTTAAGAAATATAGCAAAAGTTAGACCTCTTATAACATTGCAAGATGCTGAAAAATTAGTTCACGTTTTTGTTTTCAGTCGGCTAGATTACTGTATAGCACTCCTCTCAGGACTACCAAAAAAAGACATCAATTGATTGCAACTAGTGCAGAATGCAGCTGCTAGAATCTTAACTCAGAAACATCACCCCAGTTTTGATGTCACTACATTGGTTACCTGTGCCATTTAGAATTGACTTTAAAATAGTGCTTATGGTTTACAGCCTTAAATAATCTCACTCCATCTTATATTTCGGAATGTCTTACACCTTACACTCCAAATCGTAACCTTAGGTCTTCAAATGAGTGTCTACTTAGAATTCCAAGAGCTAAACTTAAAAGAAGTGATGAGGCAGCCTTCTGCTGTTATGCACCTAAAATCTGGAATAGCTTGCCAATAGGAATTCGCCAGGCTAATACAGTGGAGCACTTTAAAATACTGCTGAAAACTCATTACTTTAACATGGCTTTCTCATAGCTTCATCTTAGATAATGCTGATGCTCTGTATATTCAATGAATTATCATTATTATTCAGGGTGGCTCCAAAATCCATACTAACCCCTACTTTCCCTTCTGTACTTTTTCCAGTATTCTGTGGTGGCGATCTGCACCACCACCACCTAATCAAGGCACCATGATGTCCCTACATTGATGGATTAAAGGCCAGAAGTCCACAGGACCATCATCATCAAATTCTTGAATGTAAACTCTGAATACAATGAGGACTGACTGAGATCATTTATGTTAGGTAGAATGCCTAGAGGGGGCTGGGCGGTCTTGTGGCCTGGAACCCCTGCAGATTTTATTTTTTTTCTCCAGCCGTCTGGAGTGTTTTTTGTTTTTTCTGTCCTCCCTGGCCATCGGACCTTACTTTTATGTTAATTAGTGTTCCCTAAATTTAATTATTTATTTTGTCTTTTTTCTCTTACTTCATCATGTAAAGCACTTTGAGCTACATTGTTTGTATGAAAACGTGCTATAGAAATAAATGTTGTTGTTATTAAAAACACACCATCCCTACTGTGAAGCATAGTGGTGTCAGCATCATGCTGAGGCTGCAGCAGGAAGGAAAACCTGATGCAATCTACAGGAAACCTACACCCTGGGAGATTTATTTCCATCAAGAAAACAACCCCAAGAATAAAGCCAAAGAAAGGTACACAGGAATGGTGTAAAAGCAACACTGTTAATGTCTTGGAGCGGTCAGGTCAGAGTCCAGATCTCACTCTAATTGAGAATCTGTTCCTGGACTTGAAATAGGTTAACTCATTATCCCCTTACAATCTGACATACTGTGTAGCTTCAAAGGTCTGGCAGAAAAAAGTGGAAAAATTGCCATGTCCAGATGTGCAAAGCTGATTCACTCAGACTCCAGGATGGAATTGCTGCCAATGGCACATCTACTATACACTGATTTGAATGGGATGAATACTTATACAATCACTTTGCAAAGATCAGTTTTCTCTTTGACATTATAGTCTTTTCTGTTGATCAATGTCAAAAAGCAAATTAAATTCAATGTGATTCAATGTTGTAAAATAATATTATGTGCAAACTTTTGCAAATACTTTTTATAGGCATTGTAAATATAAGATTGGACAAGAGTAGAAGGAGGAGGAAAAAGACAACAAGATCAGAGAATGATAGAAATGATAATGAAGTTACAAACTATATGGTTATTTCATAACAAGGAGGATATTCCTGTTACTCGGATCAAAACGTAAGCAATATTATGTGTATGTTACCCTATTTTATTTCCCGGCTGCCAAATAATACTGTTCTTTTGCCTTAACACTAAAATCCCTAAAGCCTATGAAAAAAATTCTTAATCCCAGGCCACCTTAAATTCCTTCGCACCTCTCCATCAGCATCTTTTGTTTTGCCAATGTGTCTATCAGCACAAGCAGCAAGTAGCCTGCTATCCCATCCCCTTGCCCCCGACTGAGCTGAGGTCAGTCGCAAAAGTCTCCAAACTGAGGTCTATTTATCTGGCAGTGAGGTACCTGGAGTTGTACTGGCTAAATAATATATTGTTATTTGGAATACATAAATTTCATGTGTGTTCCATGTCTACAATGATCTGTGTAAATGTAGGATGACAGGAACTGCTGTGCACATAGCTAAACAGAAACATTTTCCATGGAATATTAATAATGACGTGAAGTGTATAATGTGTGAAGATTTTAGTCCAAATATCAAAAAAACATGTGGACTTTTATTCAAGAATATAACCAAAGTAAAAAAAAGCATTCAATTTACATGTTGCTGTCAATGAGTTAAAAACCCAAACTCAAATGTCAATTGACAGGAAATGGATACATATTCTTGAATGGTGCAGAGGTAAGAACTGCTGCCTTATAACCGAAAGGTACTGAGTGCTCCACGTTTTGAGTAGTGAGCTGCTATTATTATTAGAATTATTACTATAATACAGTACAATAAAAACATACATTTGATTTGAGTCTGTAACACCCAGTGTAAATTTTGGCTACTTATACAAGTTAGTGCTCGTTTTTTATTATTCAGTTTTATTCCGTCAGTGACATTCACGTGGTACAACGATCTTGCCTCTCCCTCTCTGAGTTGATGCCATTTATCTCCATTCTCTTCACAACAGCAGTGATGACCACAGTTGGCGCTGTGGCTGATGCCTGCTCAGAACTATTTGTTGTACTGGCATTCAAAGATATGGTGTCCCGTGACAGCTATCAGACTACCATGCAGCATCTGCGTTTTGACAACAAAGACGCCTGTGCAGAACATGTTGGGAACTTAGAGTTACAATCCAGGGCAGACTTTCCGAGTCTGTGGTTATAAAGCTTATGAAGCCATTTCCGGACAAAGGTAGAACCGTAACAACAGACAGCTTTTCAAAGCTCTTTTGTTGGCTAATAGACTGTTGCACCGCAACACAACACTGCTTTGCACCATAAGTAAAATGGGACTGTAGCAATGCACAGAATTCACTCGAGCTTCATATGCGCAAAGCATAGAATTATTCAACTCAAAATTATATATTGATCGATGTGTCTCATTTAAAATTGTCCAAAATGTTTCCAGGGTAAGATCCACCCTGCGAACACTGCAATCACGTTCCAGCCACACTGGACCACACGTTTTGGGCGTGCACCAAATTAACATCATTCAGGACCAAACTCTTTAAATGCCTTTCAGACAGCCTTGCTGTGTTTGGGGTACTCCCAGATGGGCTTAAAGTGGTGAATGACAAACAAATTGTAATTGCCTTTACTACACTATTGGCACATACTTATCTTGGTCAACTGGAAGAATCCTAACTCTCCTATTCTAAGTCAGTGGGTAACTGATATTTTATACTATTTGAAACTGGAAAAAATCAAATTTGCACTTAGAGGATCTGTACAAAACGTTTTCAAAACCTGGCAGGATCTAATCAATAACATTTTAGAATAAGCATTTAAATTGAGGAAGCAGGTTCTCTCCACTCTTTTACTCCATTTATCTTCATTCATTTATTAATATATCTATTTACTTATTTTTACTAGCTTTAAGTTTTACTCTGCTGGCCTAGCTCTCTTTTTCAGGGGTGTGGGTTGATTTTGTTTTTTTTGTTACACTTGAGTTATTTGTATGGAATGCTATTTGTTTTTAATAAAATCAACAAAATAGTAAAAAAAAAAAAAAAAAAAAAACGGGACTTCCACCTGCAGCTAAAGTCACTTCAGTACGTGACCAATTCGCCATTATAGTGTTTAGATCTGGCAGTACCATATGTTGACAGTGTATGTGCCCAAAAAGAAGAAGCCTTTGATTTTAGTCTGTAACAGCCAGTGTAAAGCTTTGCTACCTGTAAAAGATAATGCTGAAGACATATAAGCTGACACACAAACATTGGTGAATCATGTCTTTTTGGTATCTTGTTGCCACTTGAATTTTTTGTTATTCAGTTTTATTCTTGAAGAAAAGCAGACTTGTCTCATTATACTTTCAATCGAAAGTGTTTATATTATATTCCAGTAACCACTTGAATGAGATCGAATCTGTCTCTGCCTTTCTCACGCATGCACACACACACACATACCTGAAAACGTCACTATTTGAAAGCGCTATGCTATCTGAATATGAGTTGTCATTTGAACATGTTTTATTTTTGTCATCTTGCCTGTACTGTAAGAATTCTCCCTGCACTGTCAGTATCATGCACTGATCTAGAGGTGCAAAGGAATTTAAGGTGGCCCGGGAATACAAATTTTTTCGTAGGCTCCAGGGATTCTAGTGTTAACACTAGAATTACCAGAGCCTACGAAAAAACTCGTAAATCTGGGCCACCTTAAATCCGTTTGCACCTCTTCATCAGCGTCTTTTGTCCTGTAAATGTGCCGATAAAGACAAGCAGCAAGCAGCCTACTATTCCATCCCCCCCCAGTTTCAGAATGTGCACAAAGTTCTCCCAGCTCATGCCTTGATTGATTATCTGGGAGTGAAGTGCTTTAGTTTTAGAGTGGAAATAATAGATCATTATTTGGAACACATGCATTTCATGTGTGTTCCGTTTCTACAATAATCTGTGTAAACACATTCTTAAAACAGAAACGTTTTTCATATTTTAGTAGTAAATGACAAAATGTTGGCATAAACTATATAATGTGTGAAGCCTGAAGTCCAAAGATCAAATAAACACTTTCACAAAAGGTTCAAGGATAAAACAACAGCTTCTGTGGCGTAGCGGTAAGATTTGCTGTCTTTTTATAATCAAGAGTCCCCCGTTCAATCCCGACTGCCTCCTATATTTGCCGTTTTCAGTAGTGAGTCACTCTTATCCTCTTTAATAAAATCCCAGTGTGCGTCCAGGTGTCTGTGTGTGTGTGTCTTCTGGTGAAGTGCACACGCGCGGGGCACGGTGCGACGCGCGATATTACTGTCAGAGAAAATTACTGCCGTTTTACGGAAATACAAACCAGTATTACTGCGAGAGGAAATTAAAGCTACACAATACAGTGACGCATATTACAGCCACATACAAGCCAGTATTACTGTCAGAGAAAATTAAAGGCATATTACCGACACGCACGCCTGTATTACCGCCAGAGAAAATTAAAGGTATATTACGGACGTACAAGCCAGCGGACGTACAAGACAGTATTACTGTCACAGAAAATTAAAGACACACAATACACAGCAGCAGCCCATGAAGAACGGTCAGCACAGCAACTAAACATCAACAAAAGAAAGGCTGAACGACAGAAAAATACGGCCAACAAACAGAATGAGGTCAAGGTCCCTTGCAATTTAATATAGACTGTTCCTACTAATGTTTATGCACTACTGTTCTAGCACCCGTTATTGTAACGGGCTTAATAACTAGTTGTTAATATTATACAGTACACACATACATTTGGTTTGTGTCCGTAACAGACAGTGTACATTTATAGTACTTGTGAAAGTTATCATTTTATTTTCACTTTTATTCTCTCAGTCACGATCACGATACATACTACCGGCCCCCACCCAGGGATCTGATGCTGATAGTTTTTATTTGAAACTATGAATAACTGTAGATGTGAGTGGTGTTTTGAGGCAATGGAACTAGACATTCTCTGACCTGGAGGGATAAAAGCTGACACACAAACGCTGGTGAATCTGCCTTCTTCATATCTCACTGCCACTTGATATTTTTTTTACTCAGCTTCACTGATTACAAGCAGAAGATGATAAGCGAATGAATATGAATAATATGAATAATGTTGCATCCGTGCCACAATGTTTTCCGAAAGGAACTATACAGGTCATAAAATGAATAATTCCAAATATCATATATACCTATGTCTGTGTTTTTTTTTTTGACATCACAGACCATAAGGTGCATACTAATTCAGTGTGAGCAGGAACACTCAATAAAACTGAATAAAAAAAATGTGTGTCAGCTTTTATCCATCCAGATCAGAGAATGTCAAGTTCCATTGCCTCAAAATACCACTCACATCTACAGTTATTCCCAGTTTCAAATAAAAACTATCAGTGTCAGATCCCTGGGTGGGGGGCGGTAGTATGTATCGTGATCGTGACACAGAGAATAAAAGTGAAAATAGAACGGTAACTTTCACAAGTACTGTACATGTACACCGTCTGTTACGGACACAAACCAAATGTATGTGTGTACTGTATAATATTAACAATAAGAGTAGCTCACTACTGAAAGCGGCAAATATAGGAGGCAGTGGGGATTGAACCGGGGACTCTTGATTACAAGTCAGCAAATCTTACTGCTACGCCACGGAAGCTTTTGCTTTATCCTTGAACCTTTTGTGAAAGTGTTTATTTGATCTTTGGACTTCAGACTTCACACATTATATAATTTATGCCTACATTTTGTCATTTACTACTAAAATATGAAAAGCGTTTCTGTTTTAACAATGTGTTTACACAGATTATTGTAGAAATGGAACACACATGAAATGCATGTGTTCCAAATAACGATCTATTATTTCCACTCTAAAACTCCAGTATTTCACTCCCAGATAATCAATCAAGGCATGAGCTGGGAGAACTTTGAGCACATTTTGCAGCTGTGGGGGGATGGAATAGTAGGCTGCTTGCTGCTTGTCTTTATCGGCACATTTACAGAACAAAAGGCGCTGACGGAGAGGTTCGAACGGATTTAAGGTGGGCCGGATCTACGAGTTTTTTCGTAGGCTCTGGTAATTCTAGTGTTAAAAACTTGGTAAAAGAAGTTGTTATGAGTTCAACATGTAACAGTGTTACGAAATGAAAATCAGAAGGCAACAGAAACAGCCTTCTGAAAATACAGATAAGACCTCTGGTGTCAGCTGAACATGGGCCTCATTTTTTAAATTCCATGAAGTCACCATTCCTTCATCAATACAATACAATCTGGAACAATGGCCTTTGAAATGGTTTGTATCAGATTTGAGGCAAGCCTTGTTACAATTTTTTTACATTATTTAAATGAAAAAAATATAGAAAGTGCCATGTAATTGAACAGTAAATAATTTCTGTAGTATATGAAGTGATTTTTTATTTTGAAATCTTATATGAAATATTCTACTTGGTTACATTTTCACACCATTCACTAAAGCTGTTTTTTCTTTCTCAGTTTAATACATTCTTTAAGGTGGAATTTCTACTGAGAACTTTCATTTTTGTGCACACATCTGAGACTGTGGCCTCTGAAGGGATGCCATTCACTATAAAACAGGCCATACTTTGCACCTATGGCTGCTTTATAGGTGAAGACACCTATATAATGTATTTTTTGGGTTTTGCTGTGTTTTTATATTGGCTAATATAATGAAAAAACATCAAATCATGGAACATAGTATTAAAAATAATTAGTATAACATCTCATTCCAACTAATTAGACATTTCATTAGGCCTCAAGTATAGTAATCATAAAATCTGCAAGGAAAAATATATAAAAGTCTTCAGTTTATTTCTGTTAAATATTTTGACAACATGGTATAAAATATAATTTGGCTTTAGATACTCCGGCATCAGCTTCTATAATGAAGTAATGTTGAGAGTGACAGAGCAAATTAGAGAGATAATAAACTTTTTATGTAAAAGTAAAATTTAAAAATGTTCTGTCACTTAGTATGGTGCCTAATAAGTAATATAAAAAGATGTACGCAAACATAAAAAAGAACTCTGGTTTTGACTGCATACCTCAGCAAGCTGGAACAATGCTGACTTCCCACACTGTTTGTCAGTAGTCGGGGTTTCAGGGAATGATGTAGTAGAGCTGATCTGCACAAAAAGAAGAGATACTATGATATACAATATGACAAATTCCAAAAAACTAGCATCTGGGTTATCTATCTATGCAACTGAAATCAAACTGGAAGGGCGAGTTTCAGAAGGAAAAATAGTCAATAATGATAATATATATGTTACTGTACATCAAACAGCATTCTTTTGTTATAATATTTATTGTAAGCACAATGCAACACACCCTCCAATCTGGCACCAGTATTTTCAAAGTCATGGTCATGGCCCCATTGCCTTTATGACTAAATTTGGAATATGTCCTTGGAAGTGGTTAGTTACTGTGGAATGCAGATAACTAAAATGGTGAGCTTAAATATAGTCAAGGATAAAATACTACAGTCTGTGCAAGAAAAGAAAAATGAAGCACATGAGTCATGACACAAATAGGACATTTAAAGAGTCTTTTGAAAGGTTCGTTGAGCAAAGATGAAAAAGACATGGGGTGGTAATCTCAACAACAATGATGTTAGTGAAACATTTGAAGATATGGATCACATTAGGAACAACTATGTATGCCAGTTAAATAGTTATGCCATTATTTCAGCACTACTCTCTGCTGCCACCACTCCACACAAGAATCCCTTAACATTTGTTCTTCAAAAAAAGCAATTATGAAACTGCCCCAACACCATCCCCATATTCAGCAATAAGTAACATGTCCTTGAACCCCCAAACCAATTGAGATTCCCTGTACAAATCAATGCGTTGCTGTTGCAAGTTATTTACCTACATAAAGTGTTATTGGGATTAATAAAGTATCTATCTATCTATCTATCTATCTATCTATCTATCTATCTATCTATCTATCTATCTATCTATCTATCTATCTATCTATCTATCTATCTATCTATCTATATGTATATAAAAATATTTTATAAAGGTTTTTGTTCTCTCTACATATATGTACTGTCAGATAATATAATAATGATACATGTTCTATCTTAGATCAGTGGTATACAATGTAAATAACAAATGAGAAAGACGACAATCTCAATGAGGACTTTTATTTGGTTAAATGCACTTTGAAAAATGCTTTTGTCAATAAATATACAGTATAAAGGGAATAGTACTGAGAACTGATGAAAAATCCAAAAAGAGTTAAATGGGATAGGTATTAGTATTATCAAGGCAGAACCAGTATTATGTAAAAACAGCAGCAGTGTATCTTTTACAGTACTGACTGAACAAGAAGAAAATGGCTTGTTATTCAGGAAAGGCTCAGCCCGTACCATTAGAAATGTTCTTTATAAGATCATGTAAATGATTCGAAATCCCTACAAAATAGTGTAATGATAGACTTATTCCTGTGCTCACAAAACCAGTTTTGCAAAACAGGAGTGAGCTATCTGAAAAAGCAGTTGAAGACCCAGCAGTACTTGCTATGTGACCACATTTAAATGATGGTTTCATAATTCTTCCACCTCACGTTGTATCCTTAGTATCATCTTTCATATTTTGCTCCATTTTTTTTACATTGATTCCTTTTTATGTCTATTTTGTATACTGAAAGCAGTGGTTTTAAACTGTAAAATAATTAGGAAAGAGTTCTTATTTCATGTCTGACAGAAAAATCACATTTTCTTAGTACCATTGTCAAACCTTACCATTTCTGCTTTGAATCACTTCATCTTATTGTCCCCCCCCGCTTAAGTTGTTTAATTTTGTTGGAGAACTTACTTTACAAGAGATTAAGTGATCTCATCCAGTGTCTATGAATATTTCAACAAAATGCAGTCAATGCATGAGAAACACCACTGGTGCTTGAGCCTATTTTTTAATACTTTTTTTCCAAGTTTCAGTTACTATTTGCATTTTGATTGCCAGTCAGTAATCAGATGCAACCAAAGCAACTTTTGAGATGGTTTGGTAGCACAAGAGCTACATCCAGAGAATTTTTTTAAAGAATTTTGAACTCTCAAGTAATAATATTAACATACTGATAGTAGTTGGTAACTCTGAATAAACTAAAGCTGGCCACTACAAGACTGAACTAGCAGAGTGATTTGGTTTCCATATGTCATTTTAGCAGCAGTCACAATGTGTGGGTTAAGGGGTTGATTAATGCTGTAAAGACTGACTTAAAATTCACTTGGCAGATAGTACAAAGTCCAAAATTGAGTAATCTGATATTTGGAGACCATGCATTCTATGACAATGATTTTACTACACCATCTTTAAACACAAACACATCCATCTATTTCAACATTAACAGTATGTCAAAGGTAGTATTCCTTAGACTCTGTTCCTTAGTTATTGTGATTTAGTGCCGCAAATTAAATGAAATTCAGATTCATTTTATATACCCTACTGTATCTGTGAAAAATTAGATAAGGACATGATTTGATAAATTACAATATATGCACAGTTGAAGATTGGCTGACTCTGTTTTTTATACAACTCATGTCTGGGAGCCCCAATTTGTGTATGATGCTCCTCAAATTCACCAAGAAAGTAAAACATATATTGTGTGTACAATACACACAAATGCCTACATAATACATTGTCATTTCTATATCCAATGCAGGTAGAGAGTCACTATAACGTTACTTCCACACATTTCTGTGATGATTTTAAAGTTTTGAAACATCTTGAACATTATTCTGTTTTTTGCTTGTTTAATTTGGAACTTCTTTATTTCTCACACCTCATTTTCCATTGACCAAGCTGCAATTTTGTGTATATTATTTTCATAATGGCACAGTTTTTTTGTACTGTTTGTTGACAGTAACAATACCCTTTACTGTCACAAGACTTCTGAACATCATTATGTGTGACATCAGAGGATTGGCAGTATATGGTATTTTGTACTTGTCCATGTTTCAGGATTTAAAAATAAAATATCTTGCAAGTAAAGGAATGATAAAACTTTGGTACAAGGCTTTTGGGTAGGCTCTTCTTGTGTTGTTTCTTCGTTGTGTATTGGGTGCAGATGCATGATCATTTGTCTTTCTGGTTTTGATCCCTGCTAATTTTAAGGTCAAGCACTCATCTTCTTTTTGCTCTGCTAATTATTTTCCAGGTGTTGCAAAAAAGAGACTTACGTCACAACAAACACCACACTGTCATCTTATATACTAGTGACATACTGACATCACCAATGACTTCTGGAGGTAGCAAGAGCAACAAGTGTTGCTACTATCAACAAAGAGTACAACATAGCAGCATCTGTTAGAGAAATAACATACACAAAATGGCATTGTGATAAACAGAAAATAAGAAGTGCAAAATAAGCAAGTTCAAAACAAAAGTAAAACCAAAAAACAATGTGAGAACTATGTTCAGAATGTTTAAAACATTTGGCAGATTAAAATAAAAATTTTGGTAATTTCTTGTTTCTAAACGATTAAAGCACATGTTGTTATCAGTAGAAGGAGATCACCATACAATTCTATCAAACATATTATATACGCATTTATTTTAACCATGACTGTCGCACTGAACTCCCACTGTGATACTCATTTATATAGCATAATGCTATCTATTGAGAACATGGAGTAATGTACAAGGTCATATACATAATATACTTGAAAGTATATGCAAAATAAAGAAATAACACATTTCAGTTGTACATGACTGTATGTAACATCTGTCAGCCTACCTACCTACCTACTATATCTACTTGAAAGGAACAAAAAAATAAAAGGAAAATATAAGAAGGAATGACATACGCAATGCCCATATTTAGTTACCATTTAAATACTGCATGTATCCTACCAAACATTTTATTTTGTTTTCAATTATTGATTATGTGCTATAGCTGTAGTTTTACTTTAAAGATACATTTTTGAATTTATAATAAAAAGCATTTCTTAAAAGATGGTGGACACTGAGTCCTGAATGGATTATAGCTGTGAACCACAGTGATGCTTCACCTTAAAAAGGAAAATCAAAACATCAGTGCATTTTAATTCAATTCAGTTTATAACTGTATAGCACTTTTTCACCACTTATACAGATCTACTAATATAAAAGGGTAAAAACAGAAAGGTAAGTAACAATGCAACATATGCAAAAATAAAATCACCTATATTAGTTACCGTATGTAAATGAGAAATAACAGAACAATCCTTGAAACTTTGGCTAAATTGTAAGAGAAATCACACTAACAGAAGTTCCAAACAACAGAAAATCTGGGCAGTTCTAAAAAATAAAATCTCTGAGGGTGCTGGTGATGGAGTCCTTTTGAATAAACAAAGTGGGAGTTTGGGAAACCTAGGCCAACTGGTCACCTACATGGTCCCTGACCTCACACAGAATCATACAGCAGATCTGAGATCATAATTACAATATAATAAACTGGTCTAGTGTCACAAACTACAAAAACACAAGACACAAAAAGGACAAAGAGAGTTAGAATGGGAATGTCACAGTAACAGTGGGTAATGAGGACTGCCTTATTTTTATTCTAGAAGAAGAACTAACTTATACTTTTATAGTAATGCAATCTAATGTACAGTAATTGAACACAAATTATTTTAAATATTTAAAAGATTAGGAGAAAATATATTTATTTGCTTCTTGTTCAACTACTGCATCTGATGTTATCTACACAGATTTTTATTTTTCATTATCACATACTCTGCCAGGCAGCCCTTCAGCTTTGCTATAAATTATCTGCAAATTCTGCTTCAAATCCTTTGAATAGCCACTGAAGATTTTTATAGATACAACATATCAGCTACTTCAGATGTATCAAGAACTAGGTGCATCTATCCTAAGATAAGCATTATAATCTAAGAAACAAGGAATTCAGAATACATTTACTATTCACCAAAAACTTTACTGATATCTACATTACACTCAGAAAGTGTATCTATAAAGTATGCAAACCTAACCCAGAACAATACTGCCAGAAACATTTCTGTTACCTCTATATATATATATGTATATATAATATCCAACGTCTATCTGTCTGTCTGTCTGCTTTTCATAAGAGAAGTACTTATGGATTTAGATCAGATTTTTTTCTATAATTTGCTAGAACATTACGGTTGATTTTTGCGACTTCTCTCATTGTGCTATGTATTACAGTTAGCTTGCAGTAACCATGTATTTGCGCGATTCTAAGAGACACGCAGTGGACAGAGGGGAAGGGGGCGGGGCCCTCCTTGGGGCGTGTTCCTTACCTCCACTTAGCTAGTGACCGAGAGAACTACTTAACGGATTTAGAACAGATTTATTTCTATAATTTGCTTGAACATTCCGTTTGATTTTTGCGACTTCTCTCATTGCGCTATGTATTATACTTTGCTTGTAGTAACCATTTATTTGCGCAATTCCGAGAGACATGCAGTGGACCGAGGGGAAGGTCCTCACTCACGTGCCAGCCTCGGGGCATGTTCTTTACCTTCGCTTAGCTAGTGAACGAGAGAACTACTTAACGGATTTAGAACAGGTTTCTTTCTATAATTTGCTTGAACATCCTGGCTGATTTTGCGACTTCTCTCATTGCGCTAAGAATCATAGTTCGCTTGCAGAAGTGATATATTCGTACTAATCCGAGACAGAGGCTGCTGGCTGCAGGGAGGGGGAAGTGTGACGTCAGGAGTGAGGAGCCGGGCAGGGCCCTCCTCACTGTCCTTTTTCACTAATATGTGGGCGGAGCCGTGGGGCACGGCTAGTCTAAAATAATTAAACAGACTTTCTTAAGAGGACAGATTATCTCATATCTTACCTACAAAAATAAACTGGAAACCAAGAAGGTATCAGAGCTAATCAGTGAAATTTCCAGAATAGGTCAGGAACAAGCCAGGTGCCTAAATGAAGCACTTCATAGGAAAAGACAGGCTCTGCATTCAGAACTCAACCTCTTGACAACTAAAGAAACAGAACTTATTTTCAAATCAAGACACCATTACATTGAACATGGAGAGAAAGCTAATAAGATTTTAGCTCAACAAATCCACAAGCAGGAAGCTCACAATCTAATCTCAACAATTACCAACACAAATGGAGACAAAATCATTGATCATAAAAAATAATGCACACATTTAGAGACTACTATAAGTCCTTAAATTCTACTGAGTTTAAAGAAGACAAGACACAACCTAATGCATTTCTGGGTGCATTACAGATACCACAACTAGACACTCTCAGAGCAGAGGAATTGGATAAACCTCTGGCACTATCAGAATTACTAGATGCTATAAACTCACTTCAGAGTGGAAAAGCAGCAGGCCCTGATAGATACTCTGCCAAATTTTATAAAAAATTCTCAATTAAGCTAGCTCCCCTTTTATTAGCAACATTTACTGAAGCTAGACAATAAAACTTTACTTCAAACTTTTCGTCAAGCTTTAATTACCGTCTTTCCTAAGCAAAATAAGGACTTACTACAATGTGCATCATACAGACCAATCTCACTTTTGAATAACGATGTAATATTTATTAAAGGCAGACACGCTTCCAATCTTTGACACTTGTGTAATGTGATATATTCACTCACTCAGACAGCATTTCCATAATATATAAAAACATTTTATAGTCCCTCCCTTTCAAAGATCCCAGTGTACAGTGGGAAAAGGATCTCTCACTCAACATCTCTGAAAACGAGTAGAAGGTAGCAATGCACAGAATTCACTTGAGCTTCATATGAGCAAAGCATACAATTATTCAACTTAAAGTTATATATCAAGCTCATCTGTCTCATTTAAAATTGTCCACAATGTTTCCAGAGCAAGATCCAATGTTGCAATCAAGTTCCAGCCTCTTCAGGCCATATGTTTTGGGCATGCACCAAATGAACATCATTTTGGACAAAAATTTTTAAATGCCTTTCAGACAGTCGTGGTGTCACAATCCCTCCTAATCTGGTGTTCTTCCAGATGGGCTTAAAGGGGAGAAAGACAAACAAACTATAATTGTCTTTACTTCACTATTGGCATGTAGACTTATCTTGCTTAACTGGAAGTATGCTAACTCACCGCTTTTAAGTCAGTAGATAACTGATGTTATATATTTTTTAAAATTGAAAAAATCAAATCCTCGCTCAGAGGATCTGTACAAAACGTTTTCAAAACTTGGCAGGATCTGATCAATAACATTTTAGAATAAGCATTTAAATTGAGGAAGTGGATTCTTTCCCGTCTTTTTTTTATTCATTTATTTACTTACATATTTTTACTATTATTAAGTTTTACTCTGCGGACCTAGTTCTCTTTTTCATGGTTGGGGGTCGATTTGTTTCGAAACAAGTTTTGTTAAACTTGACTTGCATGTATGGAATGTTATCTGATTTTAATAAAATTAATAAAATGTTTATATATATATATATATATATATATATATATATATATATATATTCATCCTGGGAGGAGGCGGCCTGAAGAGAAGTGAAGGTATTGTTGTGTGTTGGCCAGGACTTTGGGGTATTGGGGTTTGAAAGTACATTTTGTAAATATGGAAGACCTCAATAAACGTGTGTGGGGTGATTACAACGTGTCTGCCTGTCTGTGTCCAGGTCAAGTTCCACAATGGTGCCCAACGTGGGGCCCTCTGTCTGTTCCAAGACAGGGACCCCAAAAGAAAAATTTTGTGGACGGCCCGGAGCAGCAGGCACCCCCGCACACGTTCCGAGGGTGCGGAGTGCTCATGGCCCCTAGAAGAAGAGAGAACCCACAGACCGCCACCGGACTGCGGTCGGATTCTTACCTGGTGTGGAAAAGCAGCGACAGGTGTTCCAGGAGTGCAGTGGGTTCCTGTGAGTGTGCTGTCGCTGAAGGCGTCCGGGATGGCGTGGCGTCTAGGAAGGCCATGCCGGGGCAGGCGCCTCAGACAGACAGGATCCGAGAGGTGAGTTCCCTGCTCGCCGACAGCCAGCCCTGGGGGGCTGAGCTTGCTTTGTCTTTTGCAGGCAGGGGCTGCCCGGGTCTACGCCGGTGGCAGACGCGCACCGATCCACGGCGCTTTGTGGACGCGGCAGTGGCAGAAAGAGCTGCCATGGAGGAGACGCTGCCACTCAGAAACCGGGCCTGTCATCGCACCAGGAGGATGACAGCCGAAATGGTCGCGGACCGGAAGTCCCTCCCTGAGACAGGCACGGGATTGGATGGTGTGTCTTTTATGCTAGCCAATGATTGTATAGATGCGGGACCAAGGAATGTCCGTCTCGTGCCAGGGAGAGACCTGATTGGGCCAGAGAAGCCCCACAGGAAGCAGTGGTACTGGCTTTTTGTGCTTGTCTACGGCACTGCACGAGCTGGAGGAGTGCCTTCAGTCCACAGGGCTTGTTCCACAGGTGCTACATGCCCTCCGGGCAGAGTTGCTGGAGTGCCGGTTGGAGGGGGGAGCGCTGCCAGTGCGCGGCACAGAGGGACGCCAGGTGGTGGTGTCTAGGCAGCGCTTCTGCCCCTGTCTCTATTTTGATTACAGGACCGGACCCAGGAGGAGCAGTAGGACCCGTTTCGTTGGGGACCTGCCCTTGCGGGACGGGCCACTTTACTGGATGACTCTTCGCTGGCGATGGGGCGCCGCCACAGCTGACGGAGGCCATGAGGGTTCAAGTAACTCCAACGGGAGGGGCACGAAGACCTTGGAGAAGATGCCGAAGAGACAAGTCCCAGGGTACTGGATCGGACCCTGGACAAGCAGTAGGACCCACTTCGGGGATGAGCTGCCCTCGCGGGACGAGCTGCCTCCGCCTGACGGGTCTTCGTTGGTGGTGGGGCACTGTCGCAGGTGGCTGGGGGGGTGACCCGGCCGGGACGGCCCGGTGGACCAGAAGAGGGCTTACGCCCGCCTCAGATCACGTGGGGGCGACCACCCTGGTTGCTATGGGGACCACGGGTACAGAGCTTTGAAGCCCGACCATGTAGGGGCCCGTGGTCAACGCCAGGGGGTGTCCCGATGCCTAGGGATCCCTGGACCTCAGCACTTCCACCACACCTGGAAGTTGCAAGTTGGATCAGCCTGTGATTTCAATTTTTGATTTGGATTTTTGGTGTGATGTTGAATTCTAGCCCTTAATGGGTTGGTGATTTTGGTTTTCATTGAACACTGTTATATCATTTTATTCTCAACGAATTACACAGTACTACTCAGTAAAGAATTTCCACTTGAATATTTCATTTATCGAGATCCAATATAGAATTTAAGTGTTCCCTTATTTTTTCTGAGCAGTGTATATATGTGGAACATCAATTGTTAATTTCAAGAAAATTCCAAGAACTGCTTCCTTGGTATGCCCTTATAAAGCTTTAAAGGTTCTATTATACACATAAGCCTATATTTTAAGTTCCTGAAAGAACCTCAGGGGCAACTGCACTCTGGTACTGGTATCAGCTAAAAGCCCTCATTATTCTCAAGTATTACTGGTTTCCTGCCCTCTATAACCTTTGGAAACTCAAAATAGGTGTTAGGAAACATGAATTTTCCATTTTGTATAGTCCATATTTGGTTGCTCTCTTGCCTTTTTCTCATTTGTCATAAAGAACATGACTTCTACAATGAATAGGTTCTACGTGCCAGAATATGTGAATAAAAACAAAGACATATACCTGCATATAAGACACAGCATTCACTTGTCAGTTTTGGTTCTACTAACATTAATGGTCATAAAAGGGAAGCATTGAATATTTTCTAGTACCCCCAAAAAATTTTGAAACAAAAATGTAAAAACCATAAGTGACAATATTTAACCTCAAAGTTTTTCTTTGTTTGTAATGTGAATTGACTTGCACTGTACCTGATTTTGGGCGGCACGGTGGGGCAGTGGGTAGCGCTGCTGCCTCGCAGTTGGGAGACCTGGGGACCTGGGTTCGCTTCCCGGGTTCTCCCTGCGTGGAGTTTGCATGTTCTCCCCGTGTCTGCGTGGGTTTCCTCCGGGCGCTCCGGTTTCCTCCCACAGTCCAAAGACATGCTGGTTAGGTGGATTGGCGATTCTAAATTGGCCCTAGTGTATGCTTGGTGTGTGGGTGGGTGTGTTTGTGTGTGTCCTGCGGTGGGTTGGCACCCTGCCCGGGATTGGTTCCTGCCTTGTGCCCTGTGTTGGCTGGGATTGGCTCCAGCGGACCCCCGTGACCCTGTGTTCGGATTCAGCGGGTTGGAACATGGATGGATGCAAGTTTGCAATAACATAATTTTTCTGAATATTTAAATAAACTTATTACTTAACAAATTAGAAAATAATGAATTTCTGCTCACTATATGTGTCACAATGGTTAACATTGCCAACTCACATCCTTAAGCTACTGTAGCTTCCTCACAAAATTCCAAAATACAAATGTTAGGTTGATTGGTGACTCAAAATTGGCCCATGTGAGAGTGTGTAAATACATCATTGTGCCCCATTTTGGTTTCTGTGTTACTTCTGATGCTGCCGAGATTGTATCTGGCTTACTTTGTACTTTATAGAAAAGTGCATGTTCAGGAAATGACTGCATGCATTTTGGTAAAATAAACTCAGGTCACCTCTGTTATTTTATGTCACTTAAATGTTGTATTTAATTAAGATAGTTTATTATTGCTCCATTTTAATATTAGTGGTATTTGCATAATGTTTCTCAAACATATGTTACTGAAAATAATTAGCATGTTTTAGTCACTTTTATCCTCCACAAGCGCCTGTTTTACTTCATTTCTTTGTTTTAGTAAATACATTTGCTCACCTTTGTAAATGCAGCATGCTCTATGCCTTTCTTATGCTCACTTTTTAAATACACGATGATTGCCTGCCACAGTCTACAGAAAGCTTTGCAACATCTCTTGTTTATACATTAAAAGCAATGCAACTGTCCCAATAAACTGTCTGCTTCACTAAGTTGCTTGTGTTATTAAATACATAGCAGCCACTTCGTAAATGCAATGTGCCATATGCCTTTATGTATGCTCTGATGATAGTAAAACGAAAGTGAATGAAAACCTGCTTAAATTTATTAATAATGGAGAGGGCATCAGGAGGAATGTTGTTTTAAGGCGTGTTCTTAAATATGATGCATCAATGTAAGTGCAATTTAGGGACACCATGGATACACAAGTGACTAAGTGCCTGAAAGTGTTCATTTCTTGTACTACAATGGTTGTTGTCTGCATAGGTGATGCCATCACTATACCATAATATTTTACAAACTAAAAACTGGTATAATCATTTGCACCAGTAGGTTCAAAGAGCAAGAGCAGCATAGTATGGAATCAAAGTTCTTCAGCAACAGTGTATACATTTACACACAAAAAAAATCTTTGTAAGACCAGAACTAAAAATAAGTGCTGCGCAGACTTAGGTAGCATTAATCCTGAATTCCAAGATAACTAAAATCTAAATGTTATAAACTGACAATGATCCTATTTTAAAAATGAATTATGAAGATTAGTATTGTGTACTCTGCACTAATGCAAGAACAGCAGAAATAAAACTGTACAATACATAAATGCCAATTATGGAAATTTTAAATTGAGTAATCCAAAAACAATTTGCACTGTGTACTCTATTTTTGACAAACGCAGTATTTGTAGCAAGTATCCCTGGTAGAAGTTTTTAATGGTAAATCATTTTATACAATGTGGCACCCTGCACGGGGATTCGTTCCTGCCTTGCTCCCTGTGTTGGCTGGGATAGGCTCTAGCAGACCCTCATGACTCTGTGTTAGAATATAGCGGGTTGGATAATGACTGACATGACTGACTGATTGTTTAAGCACAAGAATTTAAATATACTAAAAGCACTTGCACTTTTCAGTTTAGACACTGATTTAGATAATTCATCGTTTTTACTGAAACTTTAAATTATCTGTTTAATCTTAAATTTGGCCATCTAGTTTCACTGTTATTGCTTCTAGATGCTCTATAACATTCCCTTTCTTTACTTTGCTTTCCTGCCTCACATACATCGATAAATGGTGCTAATGATAGCATAATTGGTACCTATATTACAAGTGACTTTGTGTTGCAGAAATGGAGTATAGGCACTGTTCAGGTCATTTTCTAACCCACTTAATCCAGACCAGGGTTGTGGTGGGGTGCTGATGCCTATTACAGCTAGCATAGGGTGCAAGGCATGAACAAATTAGGACAGGGCACCATCAATCTCAAGGTGAACATACACACACCACACCAAACACACACAAGGTCCAATTTACTTAACCTGCATGTCTTTGGATAGTGGGGAAAAAAACAGTGCAGCCAGAAGAACCCCATGAGGGCACAGAGAGAACATGTAAGCTCCACGCAGTGAGGGACAAAGGTCTCCTTACTGTGAGGAAGCAGCGCTACTACTGTGCTGTGGTGATTTCCTTGTTAGGCAATTGTTACTGTAAGTAATATCAAACTCATGTCAGTGAAATATGAATTAGAAAAATCTTAAATATGATTTTCTGGACAATAACCAGTATAGATTTAAAAAATCAAATGTTAACTTTCATATCTGACAGAATTAAACAGAGATCTTCAGATATCTACTTCTACAAACATACTGTACCTTTATCAATAATAAAAGTACATGCAATGCACGTTACTGTATATCTAAATAATCTCGATATTACTAGTACAGTATAGCAAAATAGGATAGCATCATTGAATACAATATTCAAACATATTCTGGCCCAGTTAAGGATATAGGAGATTCAAAACCCAACTAAGCATGAAGGGAAAGAGAAATAAACCATGACTGTTAGGAGCAAGATATCTAGGTTTTGGATACAAACCAGTGGTGATGGAAGTAGTGTAAATCCTTTTTTTGAAATTTGTGACTCCACATTTTTTTTTTTTGCCATTCACACTTCTCTAAAAAGATCCGTATCACACGTAAGTGAAAAAAAATAACTTGGCTGACCTGTGAATAGAGCCTTATTTTGTTTTCGGAAATAAAACATTAGGTTTTAGATGCAACACTGCAATTGGGCTTCAGACTCTCATGGTTTAACATTGGGGATCACAAAATGGAACCTTAAATAATATTCTACAACCTAAATAGAACAAATTACATTTACTCTGGATCAAAGCTCATAATCACAAAAATAACTGCAGTGAAACTAAAAGAAAAAGTTAAACATGAGTAAGCCAGACCTGTACTTTTAGGATTCTGACAAATCTGTGACATTTTTTTCATTTAACACTCTTTTAGTTGGTCTCTAGGAAATTGTGAAATGGAGGCTCTACTGTATTGTGTTTTACCAGTTAACCTATTTTCATGTGCAGATGAACACACAAAACAGTGCAAAGCCTGAATTTTCTCTCCCAGCTTGTTTGCAGCAATAAAATGGAACCCAGCTTTTTGTCTTTGTTGTATTTCACCAATGGAAAAAAATGTAGCCATTCTACCTTGAAACCTATATTGCTTGACAGGAGCCTTGTTATCTGCCACTTCTTCATTGTCTAATGTTATATCTAATAATTCTGTTGTTAGTGGGGTTCTTGATGCTGGGTTTCTCTCTCTCTCCCCTCCTGGAAATGGGGGGATATGCAGAAAAATGGCTGTCATTCCTAAACAGTTCATATGATATTTTTGGTAATCTCCTTAAATTAAAGCTGAAAATTGACACTTCAATCACATCATGATTTATTGCTTTATTTCAAATCCATTATGGTGATGTACAGAGCCAAAATTATGAAAATTGTGTCACTGTCCACATATTTATGGACCTGACTGTATATAAATAATAAGCATGACAAAAACATAAGACCTATGTTTAATTGTGATCAACAGAATACTAATACTATTTTACATGAGAAAGAATGCTCCGAGTTGAAGAAAACATTACTAAAACTAGACTGTTCAGATGCCACCTATATGTACAATGGAAAATAAATGGTTAAATTGAGGCTTTCAGAATACATATTATAAATACATAAAAGATATACAAAGTGATACATATAAAGTTTAATTTTTTGTTGTGGCAGGCGGCCGGGGTCTATGCCTGGATGGGACGCCACTTTACTCTATATTCAGGGGGAGCAGCCCTGGATGGTGCAATACCTCCCCCTGGATGCTAGATGGCCACCCCCTGGGTTGGAGCAGTGCCTCGGTTTCCCGCAGGGCTCCATGAGAATTGGAGTTGGGTGCAGCCCTGTTGGGTCCCACAGGCACCGCCAGGGGGTGCTGCAGCTTGTACTCCTGAGCCTGTATGGGCAGCGTATTCGCCACACCTGGAAGTGCAGCCGGAATTTGGCGATCAACCACCTAGAGCACTAGGTGGACTATAAAAGGGCCCAGCAACCACCACTCAATGGCCAAAGTTGGGAGGAGGAGGACAAAGCTTAGAAGAGGAGTGGTGGTGCCGAAGGAGGGTGTTGTGGTGATTACTTTGTGTCTTTTGGGACAGTGTTGTGTCTGTGGGGTCACGGGGAAGACGTGTCCCACAGGTGAAGAATTTATTTTATACGTGCCTCCCGTGTCCATCTGTGTCGGGTCAGGCGTTTATATAGCGCCTTGTTACATTGTATAATTCAGATAAACAGGATGCCATTATGGTGCCTTTAAGAAAATGGTTGTAATGTAATACAATACAACCTGAATGTCATCTGAGACCCAAACTTTAGATATATACAAACTGATGTTCTCTGTAGTCTTTGCACTACACAAAAGAACTAATCTCATCTCATTCCCATATAGGTGTATCTAATGTTAAAATGTATCTTTCCTCTTGCTCCTGGATTGTTGAGGTAAAATGTATTCATAATATGTATCCATCATACACACAAATTTAACAAATGTGAAATCATTAAATGAATATAAGGGAAATTAATCTTAAAAATTAACATGAAACAGGAATGTCCACCAACAAATCAGTTTTGGCATTGCTCTTATCACAGTAGTTAATCTGAGAGGTATAGATGACGTCTAGTTTATCTTCAGCTTATGATATTCAGTAATGTGTTTTTTGGGAAGTGAAGCACCTAAAAAGGAACTAGGCTACAAGAAGCTGGAAGCATTTTACATACAATTTTTTAATCCTTTTCAATAATCACTTAACTGAACAGAGAATTATATACTGTACTTCACTAAACACATCTAGTAGTCAAACAGAATATATATTTGGCTAATACATATCTAAAGCAGGAAATGCAAAAATGCTAACCTTTTCTGAGCATTGGTACAGTTTAAAGTAACAAAAACACTAAAGACATGCATACTGTATATATTAAATGTACTACCTTTGAACTTATCTCTTACACCTGCCTTCTGTTGGTGTGACTGGGGTTAACATTTACAATGTAGCTCAGCGTTATTTTATTCATTGCAGCCCCTTATTCAATGCTCACCCAACATTCATCACAAATAACAAATAATGTGCACCTTCAGTAGCTGATTATTCCACTCACAACAATACAACTGTATACCAACACAGAAATAGGGGGAAGATAAAACTGAATGCATCCCAGATCAGTATCACTAAAATGTTAAATGGTTCAAAACTGCATCATCTTTCAATAATTATATTATTTTTAAATTAAATAGTATAATTAAAACAAACAGACACACTATATTGAAAATACTGGCCAAAGTACAAATTAAAAGCAAAAAAAAAGTGAGTAAACCTGTGACTGCTGCAACAAAACTGATTATATCTGTGATATACAATTAAACTGTATGAACACAGTATTAAAATAACCAATGAACCTGTGAACACCACAGCTTTCTCAATTTTGGCCTGTGCTGCTTCTAATGCAACCTCGCTCCACATAATAAGTAGTCACCAGAATAAGCAAGAAACCAAATTGTGAGACTTAAAGAAGGGAGAGTGTACAAGAGCATAGGTAGGCTATTATGTTACTAACTTTGCAAAAAACAATCAAAAACACTCAAGAGTCTAGAGAAGCATTGTGGTCTACAGATATACCATCTGTTAAAACACTGTGGTTATTCTGGCATGGCATGTTTGCATTTCCAATTAAACAATAATGTTAATTTCCTTTAGATATTTGTTTAGACATGCTGGGAGACTGTGGAAACTGCAGTTTACTGTGTGTTTCTAATGGTGTTGTTAGGTAGATTTGTTGATCTGAGTAATCAAATCTGCATCTCCTGTGGCTTTCTTGTTATCAATGCTCTTAACTGAAGTCCTTTCCACTCAATTTTGACAAGGTGTGACACATCATTTATGGCAAACGCATATTTTGCAAATCATAATTTCATGAACACAACAGTTCAGTAATCAGAAGTTTGCTCTCTGTTGGATGAAATTAACAGTTCAAAATCATCTCTCCTACTCTGATTGCAGCCTTCATAAGACACTGGATGTTTAGAACTCTGGTACTCAGCAAGTCATCTAATTGTTCCCTCTACTCATGGTTATCTCTAGATGTATATATTATATGTCTGTTGCAGCTAGACTACATGTAGCCTAGTAGGACTATGTGTGCGCATTAAATGCTATAATTGTTTCGTTTTTTTTAGCACTATTTGACAGAACTTCAAGTTTAGATGGTGACTTATAGTAGAACTAGTCATTTAGCCCGTTACAATAACGGGCACTAGAACAGTAGTGCATAAACATTAGTAGGAACAGTCTATATTAAATGGCAAGGGGCTTTGACCTCATTCTTTTTGTTGGTAGTATTTTTCTTTCTTTCAGCCTTTCTTTTGTTGATGTTTACTTGCTGAGCTGACCGTTCTTCGTGGGCTGCCGCCGTGTATTGTGTGTCTAATTTTCTGTGACAGTAATACTGTCTTGTACGGCTCTATTCAATAAGGGCGCGCACAAAAAGGTGAGCTTCAAAAGTGCAACCTCAATTGAGCGCGGCGAATAAAGGCGTTCGTAGATAATTTAGTTCAAATGGCTCTGGAATATGTGAAGAGCAACAAAGGTGCAGATCTTTATTTACGCGCGCCTTTATTCGCTGCGCCCAATTGAGGTCGCCCTTTTGAGGCTCACCTTTTTGTGCATGCCCTTATTGAAGGATGCGTGTGCGCGCCCTTATTGAAGGATACCGTCTTGTACGTCCGCTGGCTTGTACGTCCGTAATATACCTTTAATTTTCTCTGGCGGTAATACAGGCGTGCGCGTCGGTAATATGCCTTTAATCTCCTCTGACAGTAATACTGGCTTGTATGTGGCTGTAATATGCGTCACTGTATTGTGTACCTTTAATTTCCTCTCGCAGTAATACTGGTTTGTATTTCCGTAAAACGCCTCTAACTTTCTCTGACAGTAATATCGCGAGTCGCACCGTGCCCCGCGCATGCGCACTTCATCAGAAGACACCCACACACGGACACCTGGACACACATAGGGATTTTATATATATAGATAGGTTGTTCTTACTAAAAAAATCACTTTAAAACAGAGCAGTTTATCCATGCCCTGTAGTTCAACTATGACTTATAACTTATCTCCCTTGGATTCATGTCTCATTTACATTAAGGGGAAGTGTGTTGCTCTCATTATAATAGTATTTGGCAGTTTTTGTGCAAATTTTTACAAAGTATTCCATGTAGGCCACTTTGAAATGGTTTATTCATATTTGCTCTGTTTAATCTCAATAATACTTTCTCCAGTGTTTTCAATGTTTTTGTATTTTTTTTTCTGTTTGAATGTTTGAGTTTTAGGTAAATAAATAAGACCTGTTTCCCTTAAACAGGGTTTTTCCAATAATATACAGTAATTAGTAAGCAACACTTAATCCTATTAACAAGACTGAGTCGTAACTAGTACCAAATAAAACTTTTAAAAACACATTTTTGAGAATAATAATAATAATAATACATTTTATTTATATAGCGCCTTTCCCATGCTCAAGGCATTTACAGAATATAATAAAGAACGGCAGCATATACAGTATATAGCATTGTACAAACCAGATAAATAAATAAAGTAGATTAAGACAGTGAATTCTGAAAAAAAGACAGCATAATTGATGGTCTAGTACACACACATACAGGTTACATTAGCATCTTGACAGAGAAGTAAACTGAGAGAAGGGTAATAAAGTCAAGTAGAGCTAAAAGCCTTCCTGAACAGATGAGTTTTGAGTTGTTTTTTAAAAGAATTCATGGAGTCAGCTGACCTGATTCATTTTGGTAGGTCATTCCAGAGTCTGGGCGCTATACAGCTGAAGGCCCTGTCGCCCATGGAGTGTAGATTAGTGTGGGGTACAATAAGATTGCCAGAATCAGAGGACCTAAGTGGGCAGGCAGGCGCATAGTGATGGAGTAGGTCACTGATGTAATTTGGCGCGAGGTTATTTAAGGTTTTGTAGGTTATTAGTAGGATTTTATATTCGATTCTGTAAGACACAGGGAGCCAGTGAAGACGAAGCAGGATGGGTGTGATGTGCTCTCTGCTGCTGGTTCGAGTAAGGACTCTTGCAGCTGAGTTTTGAATCTACTCATCAACAAAATCTTAGAAAATATTGAGTTATCATGTTTTGCCAACATCGCACACCCCTAAGAGGGAATGACTTTTATTGGTGACACCATGAATGCAAGTTTGCATACTCAAATACTGAAACAAAAGATGACTCACATTTCTCAAGATGCTTGGTAGGAAAGGAATTTTCCAACACAACAATAATCCTAAATACAGTTGTGGCCAAAAGTTTTTTGAGAATGACACAAGTATTGGTTTTCACAAAGTTTGCTGCTTCAGTGTTTTTATATCTTTTTGTCAGATGTTTCTATGGTATACTGAAGTATAATTACAAGCATTCCATAAGTTTCAAAGGCAAACTTTGTGAAAACCAATACTTGTGTCATTCTCAAAACTTTTGGCCATGACTGTACATTGTAAAAATTACAATTTTTAAAGAAGAAAAAAAGAGAAAACTATGACATTCAGCAGAGAGTAGCTGAAAACAATCATCTGCGAAGAATGGCAGAAAATGTCTCCACAGATTTATGGTATCATCCATGCTCAAATTTAATTAATCTGTCATCAAAAATAAACATAAACATACAAGATATTAAAAAAGCAAAAAAAGAAATCTCAGTAATGTAGTGTGTACTGAATTTTGCTGCAGTTGGTTCTTAGAAATAGATGCTTCATTATCGTTGAATTAATCTGTTTTTTAAATGAACTTGTTTCATTCTTCTTAGGTTTTGGCGACAAACAAAAATGTATTAGACAGACAGGATTTGCAATTACTTAAGTAACAGAATGCAGGTGTGTATTCAGTTCTGCTATGTATTTTTGTTGTATGTGTTTACAAGTACAAATTTTAACACTAGCAGCATGTTTAAAACACAGCATAAATAGTTAATTATACTGAAACAAACTATAGTACATTTCTTATAAGCATTTTGCAAATGAAGCAATGCCCAGTTGTCCATAAGGATGTTAATATAACAGATGACATCGTTTTTGAAAAGATTTTTCCCTTCAATGAGTAATGCATACTGTATGTGAAGTGTCTCTAGCAAATATTGCACATCATTTTCTAAATATGCATTGTGTGCACTGGTAAATTTATAATATTCATTAATAATATTCTGCAAAAGAATAATGGAACTTACAAAATGTTTGGTTTCAACATTTGAGCAAGTCTATAGAAAAATTCACACTGAGAATTGTAATGGCAAGTGTTTAGCGTGTTCCTACCGCAGTGCATGTGACACGTAAGAATTGGTCAAATGAATTACTTAGAAAAAAACTCCTTTAACAGTATATTGACAACACACATGCTGTATTCTTCTAAGCACATATTTCAACTGAGCAACAACTGTCAAAATTTAGGGAGTTCTACTTATCTAATACCTGCCCACAGATTTTTTTTTCTTTTTCAAAAGTCATATATTTAAGGATATGTGACACAATCTTATGAAATTTACTGTAGCTTGTTCAATAGTATTCTGCTTTGCTATTTAGAGATAATGTTAACTGTGATTTGAATTTTTAAAATGTGCTTCTACATACTCGTTCTATGCAGACTGTACTTGTCTAATGTCAACTTATCTCTGCTACTGCACTTTATTTGAAAACTGTAGGATTTTTTTCTCCACTGAAGTCTTTTGCTGTCTCATAGTATACTTTATTATAATAACTAAAGACTGTATTGTCAACAGATATTTAGAGTTCATATTGATTACTTTCTGATGATATATTTTTTTGCATGTTTTAGTATTTTAAATACAGTGATCCCTCGCTATATCGCTCTTCGCCTTTCGCGGCTTCACTCTATCGCGGATTTTATATGTAAGCATATTTAAATATATATCGCAGATTTTTTGCTGGTTCGCGGATTTCTGAGGACAATGGGTCTTTTAATTTCTGGTACATGCTTCCTCAGTTGGTTTGCCCAGTTGATTTCATACAAGGGACGCTATTGGCAGATGGCTGAGAAGCTACCCAACTTACTTTTTTCTTTCTCTCTCTTGCGCTTTCTCTGATCCTGACGTAGGGGGTGTGAGCAGGGGGGCTGTTCGCACACCTAGACGATACGGACGCTCGTCTAAAAATGCTGAAAGATTATCTTCACGTTGCTACCTTCTGTGCAGCTGCTTAGTGAAGCGACATGCTGCACGGTGCTTCGCATACTTAAAAGCTCGAAGGGCACGTATTGATTTTTGCATGTTTGTTTTTCTCTGTCTCTCTCTATCTCTCTCTCTCTCTCTCTCTCTCTCTCCCTGCTCCTGATGGAGGGGGTGTGAGCTGCCGCCTTCAACAGCTTTGTGCCGCGGTGCTTCGCATACTTAAAAGCTAAACAGCCCTATTGATTTGTTTGCTTTCTATGTCTTTATGACAGTCTCTGCTCCTGACACACACTCCTTTGAAGAGGAAGATATGTTTGCATTCTTTTAATTGTGAGACAGAACTGTCATCTCTGTCTTGTCATGGAGCACAGTTTAAACTTTTGAAAAAGAGACAAATGTTTGTTTGCAGTGTTTGAATAACATTCCTGTCTCTCTACAACCTCCTGTGTTTCTGCGCAAATCTGTGACCCAAGCATGACAATATAAAAATAACCATATAAACATAGGGTTTCTACTTCGCGGATTTTCTTATTTCGTGGGTGGCTCTGGAACGCAACCCCCGCGATGGAGGAGGGATTACTGTATATAGGTTGCTTCAGTGATGTACATTATTAATGCAAAAGTGCAGCCATCAATTTTTTAATAATAATCAAAAAAAAACATGTGGATTTGTTTTCATAAATTTAAATCTCATCCCAGGGAGGGAGAGTATGAGGCACTTTGCAGTTAATTAATGTTAGCACACAATAATAATTACCAATCATTGAGGCTGCTGTGTTGTTTATTTGGATTTTGGTTTGAACATAAAAATGTTTTCATATGCTAAAATCTAACTTAAAGCTGCTAACACTGTAATGGTGCTGGATCTTTCTGTCATACTTGTTTTATGTTTAGAATTATCAACAATTATTAGTGAGAAGTCAAGAAAAATTACATCTTTTTAGTTAGCCAATAAAAGGTGTCATTTTGCTTGACTTCTCGCATACATACATTCATTCATTCATTAGAAAAATTAACAACTGCAGTTTTTTTATGTAGGTTGTCTGCTGAATTTATGCCTTTGAAAGTTTTTTTTTTTCAAAAAACATAGTCTACATAAAGAACACGGCAGCATTATTCTTCTGCAATAGACAGACATGATCTGCTTACAAAAATGTAATATTTCATTCCAGTGGAGTAGAGTACAACATGCTTTGCAAAAGATGATGAGCCTCTTTATAAATGCTGCTGTGTTCTTTGCTTAGATTTTCTTATAAATGTTTTTTGTATTTCATAAGACACATACAGGCTAAGTTTGTTTGAGATTTAATTGTCATATAGCACACACTTGCAGTTGTTTTTTCTAACTGAGCATATTATTTATCAGTGATATGTCTTTTGATAAATAAGAATCTGTAGTATTGCTTTGTATACTGTATTATTGCTATGTAAATTCTGCTTTCACTTTCAAATGTGCAGCATAGGTATTTGTTTATTTACTAGTTAAACTTTTTTTTTTTTTAACTTTACTAAAGCAGTTTCCATATTAGATACCTTGAATTAAGTACATTTTTCTCTAGATGTTTTTTAGTCTAGTCTCGTTTTTTTCACCTTTCTACACAGACAACTATTGAGATATGAATTAATCCTATAAACTGCAATACCACCAGCCGGGTATACCATAGTAGACATTCCTTATCAGTAGTAGTATAAAACTGATTGAAATTCATTAGAACTGAACATAATTTAGTCAGACAAATGGCATCAACATGTGTTTTAAAATCAATCAAAAAAGAACTTAAAACTCCTCTAAAATGTACATTCTCTTATTGCCAGATTCTACCTTTACTAAAATATATCTGTTGAATAGTTCGTAAAGCACCACAGAAACTACAGTTTACTCTTTACAGTCTCCAAATCTTGTTCCAAATAGATCACCTCTTAATAGCATTAATGTGATTTATATAACATTTATAACTTGCTTAAGGGGTGTGGGGAGGATAAAAAACAAGAAGTAGCTCCAGACAGAGCAATAATCTATCACAAGTAAAATAATTTAAATAAAAACAAAATCTTTAACACTAAACACTCCTGAATGAAAAGGTGCCACTTTTAAAGCATGAACCATAAGTAATAAATAGCTCATAAAAAGGTAACATTTCTTCAAGCTTGCAATTTAGCTAGGTTTAATCATCATCTCCTTATGTATTGATGTTGCAGCCTGATTATGCCATTTCTATTAAACTTCCATTGCATAAAACAGGGAGAAAAAATAACATTAGAGGGCAGGTTTTGACCATTTCTGTTCTTTGAAGTGGTTTATAATTAAAATTCCTTGTATTTACTTAATTTTGTAAAAACAAAAAAGCTTTCCTTACCTCCCTTGCTGTTAGTGCATGTTCACCGGCTAGAAGTAACATGCTGAGGCCACCCATTTGTGTAGGGTCTGGAGAAATAATGAAAAATAATAAGAATTCTTATTAGGATAAGAAAAGTAAGATAAAAAATAAGTTCAAAAAGAAGTGACAAGTCAATACAAGCAATACAATACAATATAACCAGTATACCTTTTTGCACAGTCTTAGTATAGTTTTCCTACTATATAAAAAAACAGAAAAGTTAAGTAGAAGATAAACATATATAAATGAAAAAATACACTACAAGTCAAAATAACATCACCATTTTTTTAGTTTTTATTGAAATGTAAGCAGCTAAAGTCCAATGAATAACAAGAAATGGTACAAAGGTTCGTGGTAAGATGCTAGAGGTAGGACAATGCCCTCAATGACACCTTGGCTTTCTTTGCAATTTCTCTAAAGGAAAGACCTACACTTTAAAGAGTTATAATGCTATTATGATAACAGTATACAGTAAAATATTATCCAAATAATTCCTCACAGGGTATAGCAACGCAATTTGTTCCAAGACTGCTTTTATACACATTGGGGTTTTGTAAGTTGTCAACAAAAGATGGGACATGTGAAGGAATTGTTTGCCTTGATATTCAATGCTTAATTAACTTCCACTGCTGTAGAAACACTATGATTTTAAAACATTTTTTTTTCCTGAAAAAGGCCTCTTTATATAATTCTGAAAATTACATAAAACTTTTTTAACCTCTTGCAGTTTACTGCTTACGTTTGTACTATTTCACATTATTCACCGAACTTGAACTGCTTAAATGTCACTAAAAACTGGAAAATCTAGGGTGTTCTAAGATGTTTGACTGGTCATGTATACATACATACATACAAACAATAGCATTTTATTAGGGCCAAACCCAAAAAAACAAAAGTGTTAAATGAAGGAAATCATCACTGATTTCTTAAGAACCCATTAGTACCTGTCCAGATTCACTGTGTTGACTGTTTTCTGATTATATTTAAATTATGAAATGATTATTGTATTTTTCATTATTTCAGAAAAATATTTCTTTTCATGAACACTGCTGTGTTGTTGACAGCAACCACATAAGCCATTACTAAAGTACAAGTGCCTTGAGTCCAATTGCAGAGTGATGCATAAAACTTTGTACAGTATTTGATTTTTGAAGACTAAGTAAGGCTAAGTTCACATTTTACATCAATTTCAGTTTTTTCTATTATATGTGAAACAACTCAGGAATAATGTTCTGAATTAATGACTCTTAAAGGTTTAACAAGCATCTTTATGAAGGATGTACGTAAAGTACAAGCTACTTTTTTATGGGTTTTCCAAACATCCCTTCTTAACGGCCACTTTACAAAGGGTATAAAAGTACTATTTAATTAACCCTGCTAATTAAAAGCAGCAAAAATCAACTGAAAAATAATCAATTGACAATACTTTTATGATATAGTGTCATTTTTTGGTATTTTAGTAGGATGAAATAATGTTGTGCAAAGTAAAATGAAGTAAACGTCAGAATAATTTTATATCTAATCAGGATAAATTGCATACAATTCTGACACTTCTATGATGAACGCAAAAGAAAAGGCAAGATACATGTCATGAAAGAAAACCACACTAAAGAACTGCTTATCTTTCTTTAAGATGACAACATTGTAGGACAAAGTGGGCACTGCCTATTCTGCTAGGCTTCAGTGCCACACCAGAACTATTAAGAAAGTAAATTTAACAGGGATGCAGAAATCCAGCTTCACCTTCTCCCAGCTTGCATTCCAAAGCAAGTGACTGAACTCTGCATACTAGGACAAGCCTGTACTTCATCTGATAAAAAAAGGTGTAAATCAGAGTTGAACTGGCATCTTTGCTGAGGCACCTTTGCAAACCTATTGTGCTAGAAGGCATAAAACAGACTCAATCCAAAACAAAGTGCTATAAATTGATGAATGACAATGATGATGGACAAAACAATGCACCTACAGGATAACACAGATTTTGCAACTGAAAGTGATTTTAATCCAGTCTGGGAGAGGTTATAATTTCTTCTTAAAAACTAGCTACAACCACACTACTAAGGATACTCATGAGGGTATCTTGGGAATTCTGAGGGAGCTCTGGATTCCCTCGATCACTCCTAAGCACTCCTAACCACACTGTTTAAAATTACAAAAATCTCTAAAATGTCTCTCTGAAACTAAAAAAGCTGATGAGCCACTCTCCCTCTCTCTCTCTTTTGGGAGCTGAAAGCTGACAATATCTTCTCTTTGTGGAATAGAAGGCTGAGATCCAGTCTGCCAAGCTAAGCACTGGGCCACTGTGCCAGAGGACCAAAAAGACAAAGAAGCAGCGATTACTTCAACAATGAAACTTTAGCATCTAAACTCCTGTGCCAGAGAGAGTAATGCTTTTCCCTGAGAAGCTGCAGGAGACACCAGCAAGAGAAAGTAGCATCACAGAAAACAACAAACAAGGACCATGCACTAAAAAGAAAGAGTGCATTCCAACACAAGAAGACTCCTCCATTTGAACACAGAGTAACTAAAAAATACATACAACATTGGACATTATCTTTAAAGACTTGGCATTGTAAAACAATTTTTTAAAACTCTTAACAGCAACTAACCAGTCAGCCTATTGTATGCTGTATTTGTCTGTCTATATATATACATATATATAATGTAATTGCCTTTACCTCACTACTAGCACGTAGATTTATGTTACTCAGTGGGTAAATGATGTTGTATACTATTTGAAATTGGAAATACGGAGTAGATCACATCTGGGGCCTCATGTATAAACGGTGCATACACATAAAAATTTTGCGATGTATAAAACCTAAACTTGGTGTAAAGCCATGCACATTTTCACGGTAACTCAAACCCTAGCGTATGCAAGTTCTCTGTTCAGTTTTGCAAACTGGTGGCACCCAGTGTCAAAGCAGTTCCAGTGTGGTTTCCCTTTCTTTTTCAGATCCACATCCCTGACACGGCTTTATAAATACACTGAAATTAACCGCATATTGTTTATTAGTTTAAGGCATCTGATTGTAATTAACCTGTAACAATATAATGGTCCACGGAATGGCCAAACTATTCCAAATTCCATAGCTGCTTTAGCATTGTTACTCTCACTGCACCTTCTTCTACTTTCAGCTGCTCCCATTAGGGGTTGCCACAGCGGATCATCATTTTCCATATTACTCTCACTGTACCACTCAGAGCAGCTGATCGGAAAGAGAATTATTAATGTACAGAATCAAGCACACGCTGCCTCAGCCATTCGCTATTTGAACTGCTCTCATCCGACAAACGCTTCAGAGCCTTTCTTGTATGGACCTCGCGGTTCAGAAAACAGTTTCAGCCCAAGAACTCTAAACGCACTCAATCAATCCATCAAGTGCTCCTTATAGAACTGTTTGTACTTACAAGTACAATTACCTCACTGTAAACTTAAGATACTGTTAAATATTGCACAACCTGCGCCACTTTACAAAGAGCGCATTTACATATGATGACGATATCATTTTTAAGATGAAATGCAGCAAAATATGTTTATTACACTATACAGATAACATGTTAACGTCATTTAAATAATCAATATTGTTAATAATTAAACATGTGAGGATACGGCGTTGCAGCGCTAGAGATGAGATGGTGCCCCGATTATTCCTGCCTCACGCTGTAGTCTTGGTGGGGCTGGTGCAACACTGCGGAAAGACAGATGGATAGAATAATTAAACATGTACTACGAAGATATTTCAATGTTCCTTAAAAGTTCTGAAGAATCGGCGTTCTAAGCTTACAGATGGCTTAACATCTATTACAGAGCTGATTGTGTCGTGATTGGTTACTTAGAGAAAGAAACGGAAGGACAGGAATTGGGGGTTAGTACGTTTAAAAGAGACAGTACTGCTGCAATAAATTATTTCATCGATGGTCATGCACGGCACAGCAAACATCTTGCGGGAGGCAGGAACAATCTGTGGACAAGGCGCCTGCTCGTCACTATCACTGCGCCACCGTGTTCCCATGTTTAATAACATGCATTAACGCCTATCATCATGAAAATTATATCACGTATACATCTCAGTATTTTAATTATTCAGAGAACTGTAATATTACGAATGTAATGGATTCTGTGTACTGTCGGAGGAAGAGAAAGCACGTTTAAGAAGCAGGTAGTGCACATTGAGCACATAGAAGATCAAATACAAAACAAAGCATTTAACGTGCTACTTTAGTTACGATGGGATTTGAGAAACTAGTAAATTAAACGATTTTAAGATGAAGTTTATGATGTTCTAGTTTAATGACAAAATAAACTACGTGATTAAAGTTAAAATTTCGAGATTAAAGCTGACATTTCGTGCCTTTTTCCCCACTGTGTGCTGCTTTTTTTTTCCTCTGTATAATAAGCTTTCATATAACACTCAGACGGTGGGATACGACTCGCCTTTTCACAGCGACTTTGATATCTGACCGCTTCTTTTTTTTATTTCGGGCACTGTGCGACTTTGTGAACTTGAACTTTCAAGTTTCTCCGACACTCTGTGTCACTCGATCAACTTCCTTTTGTTATTATGTCACTGTTTAGACCAACAAATATTAAGTTTTTCCTTGCCTCCACTTGGTATTCACTGAAATTCTTTTATTTTCCCCTGTGCTTTTGCCATTGTCTTTTCACAGAAGGCTGAGCTTAAGCGCTATTTATATTGATTTGCATATTCAAAGAGGCGTAATTCTGGGAGGAGTCGGGGAGGGACAGTAGACACATGCATGTGCGTTACTTTTCACGCTGACCAGAATTTATGTAGCGGAAGAACGTGGAAGGTGGCGTTCGCACAGATTCATGCATCTGCATTTTTTTGTGTGTAAGCACATTTCCGCTTTTGTCCGTACACCATGTTATAGTGTGAATTCTACGCACGGCGTTATACATGAGGCCCCTGGTGTTTTACGGGATTCAAAATGGCAACATTCTGTTTGCCGGCACAAATCACTAGCCTAACAGCTATAATGATACAAGATTATACAGTATATATATACAAACACACACACTAAGGGGCTCTGCCCCCTTCCCACTTCGCTCGCCAACCCCTGGGTTTGGTTAACCGGATATACAACTTAAACAGATTGTTATTTTCATAGGAATTGTTACATATGCATTATTTTTACATTTACTTTAAAACTTCAGTTAAAACAATATTTGGAATTAACTTTTCTTTAAGATGGCATTGAATTTTGATTCCTTTTTTGGATTTACACTGTGACAACGCAATGTATAACTGCCCGTGAGTGAATATCGTTTCTTTCTCTCTAATAAATAAATCAGCTTTTTCAAATGTTTGTCCCTGTGATTTGTTAATTGTCATAGCAAAAGCTTTTCTCACGGGAAACTGTAAATGTTTTCATACGAATGGCATATCAAGATCTCCTTTTGTGTCTAATGTTAATCACGGAATATGTACTACAGTACATTCTTTAATACAACTAATCTTGTACCATTGCATAGTCAATCACTCATGCATAAATTACGCAATAACATTACGATCCTTCTTTCAACAGTAATTCAGCCAGTGGAAGACCAGACGGTGTTAAAGCTTATTGATATTCTATGGGATTTTGTAAATTGATGTTTTCATCTTCTGCACGATCACCACCAAATGCTTCAGCATAGTCTATTGATACGCATTTAACCAATTTTCCGTGTAACCAATCAACAATTTTCACATTAATTCATTTGACTTCATCGTTTCTCACTGCCATATTTAGATGAATGGGTGACTCTAAATTGGATTTTCGGTTAAGTGTGTGTGTTCTTAAGTAAGCCCTTTAATGGATTGGTGTCTGTCCAGGTTAAGTGTTGGAATGCACCTGATCACCGTGGTCTTGTTTGAAAATAGTTGCAAGTAGGGCGTGACTTGAAAGAATCTCATGACAAAAGTCACATCTCGTTGCAGGATTAGTCTCGTTTTGTCTCAAGTTTTTTTTAATTATAATATATATATATATATATTATAATATATAGTTTTTTTAAATTATTATATATATATATATATATATATATATATATATATATATATATATATATACTAGCAAAATACCCGCGGAGAAGTAGTGTGTTAAAGAGGTTATGTAAACATATATATATACATAAACATATATAAATATATATACATATCTACATATACACATATCTACATATACATATATATCTACATATACACATATACACAGATCTACATATACACATCCTCATATATATACATATATATATATATATACACACATAACAACATATATATACACATACATATACACACATACATACACACACACATACATATATACATATACACATACATACATACATACACATACATATATATATATTCACACATACATACACACATTTATCTATATATATATATAAAGGAGAGTTGGGATCCGAGAGACTGTGTTTGTGTGTTTGTGGAGGGATGGAGAGTTAAGGCGGGTGTTGGAGTCACGTGATCATCTCCCCTCCCATTCACCTCATTTCATTCACTTCATTTCGCTCCGAGCTGAGCTCCGCAGCTGGCGCGGTCTTGCTGTTCTTGATTTGCTTGTCACATGGCCAACTATACGTTGCATGCTCAAGAGTAAGCTCAGCGCACAACTTGGTCATATTACAACAGGAGGGGCGAACTGTAATATGACCAAGCCGTGCAAGCACACTCTTGAGAATGCAACGTATAGTTGTACAGGAGAAAAGCAATCTTGCCTGAAATCAATGGCAACCTTTTGTAGGTCTATGAACTTAATTTAAACTTTAGGTTTACACGGTGCTTTCTTTCCGAAGTACCTGCACTCATGAATATGTCTGTATGCGGCAGTCGCTCAAATCCCCGCGCTTTGCACCGGCGAAGTACTGCTTTAAATTTTTATTAAGAAGAAAAGAAAACCTTTTTAAATTGAGGGAAAATATACCAATAACAATTTGTTAAGGATCTGTTTTTTTGTGAAGCTTCCTTTACACAGCCTGTCCGCTGTTTTATAAACGAACGCCATATAAGGCCGTCCTTTCTCCTTCACAGTCAGTTCACGTGATTATGTGGGAGGCGTGATGACGCGATACGCAACCCCGCCTCCCACGGCCAGCGAGCTGCAGTCCATTACTGTATATGGACAAAAAAGAGATTCCAGTTATGACCGTTACGCTTTGAATTTCGAAATGAAACCTGCCTAACTTTTGTAAGTAAGCTGTAAGGAATGAGCCTGCCAAATTTCAGCCTTCCACCTACACGAGAAGTTGGAGAATTAGTGATGAGTGAGTGAGTGAGTGAGTGAGTGAGTGAGTCAGTGAGTGAGTCAGTCAGTGAGGGCTTTGCCTTTTATTAGTATATATATATATATATATATATATATATATATATATATATATATATATATATATATATATACACAGTAATCCCTCGCTGTATCGCGCTTCGCCTTTCGCGGCTTCACTCTATCGCGGATTTTATATGTAAGCATATTTAAATATATATCGCAGATTTTTTGCTGGTTCGCGGATTTCTGCGGACAATGGGTCTTTTAATTTCTGGTACATGCTTCCTCAGTTGGTTTTCCCAGTTGATTTCATACAAGGGACGCTATTGGCAGATGGCTGAGAAGCTACCCAACTTACTTTTCTCTCTCTCTCTCTTGCGCTGACTTTCTCTGATCCTGACGTAGGGGGATTGAGCAGGGTGGCTGTTCGCACACCTAGACGATACGGATGCTCATCAAAAAATGCTGAAAGATTATCTTCACTTTGCTACCTTCTGTGCAGCTGCTTCGTGAAGCGACATGCTGCACGGTGCTTCGCATACTTAAAAGCACGAAGGGCATGTATTGATTTTTGGTTGTTTGTTTTTATCTGTCTCTCTCTCTCTCTCTCTCCCTGCTCCTGACGGAGGGGGTGTGAGCTGCCGCCTTCAACTGCTTTGTGCCGCGGTGCTTCGCATACTTAAAAGCCAAACAGCCCTATTGATTTGTTTGCTTTTCTCTATCTCTCTGACATTATCTGCTCATGATGCACACTCCTTTGAAGAGGAAGATATGTTTGCATTCTTTAAATTGTGAGACGGAACTGTCATCTCTGTCTTGTCATGGAGCACAGTTTAAACTTTTGAAAAAGAGACAAATGTTTGTTTGCAGTGTTTGAATAAAGCTCTCTACAACCTCCTGTGTTTCTGTGCAAATCTGTGACCCAAGCATGACAATATAAAAATAACCATATAAACATATGGTTTCTACTTCGCGGATTTTCACCTTTCGCGGGGGGGTCTGGAACGCAACCCCCGCGATGGAGGAGGGATTACTGTATATATAATTCAACATTAACAGTATACAACTCATAGACTGGTCCAAATGACTTCTGTGGCACTTTCAATTCAATTAAAATTAATTTAAGTGGTGATCTGTATTTTTGTCAAGTTAAAATTGGAACTACAGATATGCACAGTTACATTTTGAAAACTGAATTTTAGATATAAAAATATACTAATGATGACTTTAATTAAAACATATTTGGCTGCTTGACTGCAGTAGTCAACGGTCTTTCCCTGTGGTCTAAATGGTCTGATTCCTGCTTGTATGTTTTCTGCCTATCTTTTTGTCAGAACTCACTGAGTTGCTCACCTCTCTATGTTTTGTATCCTGCTGTGTTGCTGCTTGGTGATTTTAATATACATGTTGACTCTACTAACTCTTATGTGTGGCTGATTTTCCTAATTTACTTCAGTGTCTTGACCTAGCCCATTTTTTAAATTTACCCACTCTTGCTAAAGGGCACACAATTAAACTTCTGTGAATTGCTGGTGTTACTCTAGCAAATTTACTTGGCATTGATCTTTTTATTTCTGACCACATGGATGTTCTGTTTAATCTACCAACCTCTGGTGAGTTACATAGACAGTGCTCACCTTATAATATCACCTTCAGGAATTCTAAAAACATCAGCTCCACTGCTCTAATTAATACAGTGATGCAGTGTCAGCCTCCAGCTGGTGTCTCTCCATCTCTAGTATCTCACCTGTTATTCTTGTTTTTCATTATAATTACTTTCTTACAACCAGTATGGATCATCTTGTCCCAATTAAAACTTTGCACTGTGGCATTTACACATTCTGCTCCATGGTTTTCCCTTGAGCTACGCCATATGAAAGCCTTAGTAAGAAAAACACTTACTAAGCTATTCATGTGACTTCCTATAAGGTGTTCTGTATAAACTGGTACTATACAATGCCAAAACTGATTTTTATACAAAAAGCATCCAACATTGTCAGCATAATCCCAGAACACTGTCAGTTAGCTCCTTAACACTAGATTCCCTGAAGCCTATGAAAAAACTCGTAATTCTGGGTTACCTTAAATTCCTTCACACCTATCCTCATCAGCATCTTTTGTTTTGTAAATGTGTCAATTAGCACAAGAAGCCTGATATCCAATTTGACCCCGCCCAACCTTCAATGGAGCTCAACTTGGGCAAAAAGTTCTCCCAGCTCATCGCTCCTTTTCTGTGTGTGAGGTGCCTGGAGTTGTATAGAGTAAATAATACAGTCTATTATTGTTTGGAACACATGCATTTCATGAGTATTCCGTGTCTACAAAGATCTAGGTTGTAGGATGAAAGGAAATGCAAGGCAAGAAATGCTGAACACATACCTAAAGCAGAAACTTTTTCCATGGTATACAAATAATGATATGAAGTGTATAATGTATGAAGACTTTAGTCCAAATATCAAATAAACACATGCGCTTTTATTCAAGAATATAACCAAAGTAAAAAAAAAAAACATTCAATTTACATGTTGCTGTCAATGAGTTACAAACCCAAGCTCAAATAAAAAGCTCAAACAGAAAGTTAACACATATTCTTGGATGGTGCAGAGGTAAGAACTGCTGCCTTATAACCAATAGGTTGCTGGTTCGAGTCCCGGTGCTCTGTTTTTTGAGTAGTGAGCTGCTATTATTATTATTATTATTAGAATAGAATGAATTTTATTGTCACTATACACATGTACAATGAGATTAAAAGCAGCTCCTTCAGTGCAGACATATATCAGGAACACAACAAGTAAATAAACAAACAAATGGTGCAAAAAGTTGCAAAGAAGTTGCAAAATAGTTCTGTGACGCTACATACATATGGAAAAAACAATAACTATTGCAATATTGGGTTATTGCACATTATTTAAATACTGGAAAGAATAAATAACTATTGCACTATTGGGTTATTGCACATAATTTAAATATTGCACAATAATGATGATCATGTGCAGTTAGTAGTGGATGTTGGACCCTGAGAGTAATGATATTGTACAGTATACAGATACTGCACAGTTATTATCAGTACCATTAAGATATTGGATATTGCACAGTTGATGGATAGAAGGAAGTCCAGGGGTTGAGGGGTTAGACTGTGTAGTCAGTGCATGTGTGAGTTTAGAATGGTTATGGCTTTTGGGAAAAAACTGTTCTTGAGTCTGTTTGTCCTTGTTGTGATACACCTGTATCACCTCCCTGAAGGCAACAGGTCAAACAGATCAGAGCCAGGGTGGGAGCTGTCCTTGATGATGTTTTTTGCTCTGCTGAGTCAGCGGAAGGTGTAAATGTCCATAAGGGAAGGGAGAGGGCAGCCGATGATCTTCTGTGCTGCCTTTACTAAGTCTCTGAAGCCTCTCCCTGTCTGCCATGGTGCAGCTGCCGTACCATACTGTGATACAGTACGTCAGCAGGCTCTCGATGGACGAGCGGTAGAAGGTCAGTAGCATGTTGGAGTCCAGGTTGTGCTTTCTGAGGACCCTCAGGAAGTGTAACCACTGATGAGCCTTCTTGATGACTGCTGTGATGTTGTCTGTCCAGGAGATGTCAGTGGAGATAAGGACGCTGAGAAACCGGAAGGTATGGACCCTCTCCACACACTCGCCGTTGATGTAAAGGGGGGCTAAGTTGGTGCTGTTCATCCTGAAGTCGACAATGATCTCCTTGGTTTTCCTGGTGTTCAGAGCCAGATTGGTCTTTGAACACCAGGCTGCCAACTTCAGGACCGCCTCTCTGTAAGCTGCCTCGTCTCCCTTTGAGATGAGTCTGACCACTGTGGTGTCGTCAGCAAACTTGACGATGAGGTTGTTGTTATGGGCCGGACTGCAGTCGTGGGTGTAGAGACAGTACAGAAGGGGGGTCAGCACACAGCCTTGTGGGGTACCGGTGTTCAGTGTGTGAATGGAGGAGTGGTGGGGGCCGAGTCTCACAGTCTGGAGCTGGTTGGTAAGAAAGTCTTTTATCCAAACACATGTGAGAGGGGGGAGGCCAAGAGTGACCAGTTTGGTGATGAGAATGTCAGGAATGATTGTATTAAAAGCTGAGCTGTAATCCACAAAGAGCATCTGGACGTAGCTCTGCTGCTGCTCTAGATGGCTCAGCACAGAGTGGAGAGCTACGGCGATGGCATCTTCTGTGGATCTGTTCGCATGGTATGCGAATTGGTAGGGATCGAAATCTTGGGGGAGATAGTCCTTGATGTGCTAGAGAACCAGTCTCTCGAAGCACTTCATGATTATCGGAGTGAGGGCCACAGGGTGATAATCATTTAAGCTGGTGATGGGAGACTTCTTCGGCACTGGAATGATTGTGGCTGATTTTAGGCAGGACGGAATGACTGCCTGGGCTAGGGAGAGGTTGAAGATTTTGGTGAAGATAAAGGTGAGTTGGTGGGCACATGCTCTGAGCACACTACCAGGCTCTCCATCTGGGCTGGCAGCCTTCCTGGGGTTCACTGCCAGGAGCACCTGTCTGACATTGTGCCCCTTTACAGTGAGTGGAGTACTGCAGGAACCCGGTGAGGGTGGGAGCAGCGCTGAACAGGTGAGTGCTGCTGTTGTGATGATTCAAAGTGAGCAACGAAGCGGTTTAGCTCCTCTGTTAGCTGTGCACTCAGATCTCCTGTTGTTGCATCACAGCCTCTGTAGTTTGTGATGTTTTGTATTCCCTGCCACACCTCCCGTGTATTGTGGCTGGACAGGTGGGACTCTATGCTCCTCTTATGGTCCGTCTGGGCTTTTTTAATTCCAATTTTCAGAGTGGCTCGGGCACACCTGTACAGAGCTCTGTCACTTGACCTGAAGGCAGCGTCGCGGGCTCTGAGGAGTGTACGGACCTGGCTGGTCATTCAGGGTTTCTGGTTTGGGAAAACCCAAATGTTTTTGTCCACAAACACATTTCCGATGCAGAACCTGATATTGTCCAGTACAGTTCCTGTGAATGTTTCCAGCTCTTGGTGTTCAAATATGTCCCAGTCCGTCTATTTGAAGCAGTCCCGTAGTTTGGAGAGTGCATTTTCAGGCCAGGTTGTAACAGTCTTTATGGTGGGCCTGGCACTGCATCTGAAAGGGGTGTAGGCTGGGGAAAGCAGGAGAGAAAGATGGTTGGACTGTTCGGGTTCGGGTACAGCTCTGTACGCATGCTTGATGTTGGAGTAAACATGGTCCAGAGTGTTCTCCCCTCTAGTAGAACACTTAACATGCTGCTAAAATTTCGGGAGTGCAGTCTTCAAGTTGGCCTTGTTAAAGTCTCCTGCAATTATATGAGCACCATCAGGGTGGGCTCGCTGCTGTTTGTTAATAGTATTCAGCAGGAGAGAGAGTGCTGTGTTTACATTGGCGTCAGGTGGAATGCACACAGCCATGACAATTACTACTTTTAGCTCTCTTGGTAGAAAAAAAGGCCGGCATCTTAGACATGTACCCGATGGTCAGGGGAACAGTGTTGGTCTATAATTGTCCCATTGTTGCACCAGTTCTCATGCACGTAAATACAGAGCCCCCATCCCCTGCTCTTAACGGATTCCTTTGTCCTGTCCCAGCGGAGCAGAGTGCGACCTGCTAGCTGCATGCTAGCATCAGGTATCCCTGGGTGAAGCCAGGTTTCAGTGATAATCAAAACACAGCAGTCACGAACATAACAATTTCCAGTGAGTTGTAATTCCAAGTCATCCATTTTATGCACCAGGGATCTGGCATTGGTGAGATACAGGCTCGGTAGAGGTGGCTTGTGTGGTTGTTTCTTTAGCCTTAGCATAACGCCAGATCTGTGGCCCCGCTTCTGCTTCCTTTCCCTCCTCCGTCTGCACCGTCTCCTAGACCCAACAACAATCCACGGAGAGCCTGCTGGTCTCGCTATGTTGTCTGGGATGTTGTTTGTGTGATGAAAAACACTCAAAACAGATATTTGGCACTGGACACCGATGTCTATAAGGTTCTGACGGGTGTAGCGGATGTTCGCCGAACCAATCGTGCACAAACAAGCAAGAAAAAAGTACAAAAACAACAAAAAAAGAGCACTGAAAAGGAGAGCTGTGAGTCGCTACGACCATGCGTGCCACCATTCTGCTATAATATAATATTATAAATATAATATAATAAAACATACATTTGATTTGAGTCATTAACACCCGGTGTAAATTTTGGGTACTTGTAAAAGTTAGCGCTTTTTTTTTATTATTCAGTTTTATTCTGTCAGTGACATTCACGTGGTACAATGAACTTGCCTCTCCCTCTCTGCTGTTTATCTCCATTCTTTTCACAAGAGCAGTGATGACCACAGTTAGTACGGTTAGTCAGAATTAATTCTTGTACCAGCAATCAAAGATATGATGTCCCATGACCGCTATCAGATGGACAAAGGCAGAACTGTAACAACAGACAGCTTCTTCACAGCGCTTTCTCTGGCTAACAGACTGCTGAACTGCAACATAACTCTGCTTGGTATAAAGTGCAATGGGAACTTACACCTGCTGCTATAATCTCTTTAGTACACGAGCAATTTGCCACTCTGGTGTTTAGATCTGGCATTGCCATGATGATGGTGTATGCGCCCAAAAAGAAGAAGTCTGTTTGCATTTTCAGTACCATGCACTATAACGCAGTGTACAGGCAAGACTGAAAAAAAAATGTTCAAATGACAACTCAAATAGCATACCGTTTTCAAATAGTGACATTTTCATATATGAATGTGTGTGTGCATGTGCGAGAAAGGCAGAGGCAGATTTGATCTCATTCAAGTGGTTACTGGAATATAAAATAAACACTTTCACAAATGTATAACCAAACAAGTGTGCTTTTATTCAAGAGTAAAACTGAATAACAAAAAATTCAAGTGACAACAAGATACCAAGAAGACATGATTCACCAGCATTTATATGTCTGCTTATATCTCTTCAGCGATATTTTTTTCAGGCTGCAAAACTTTACCCCAGTTATTACAGACTGAAATCAAAGGCTTATTCTTTTTGGGTGCATACACCGTCAGCATGGCACCTCCAGATCTAAACACTAGTGTGGTGAGTTGTTCGCGTACTGTAGTGACTTTAGCTGCAGGTGGAAGTCCCATTTTACTTACAGTGCATCCGGAAAGTATTCACAGCGCATCACTTTTTCCACATTTTGTTATCTTACAGCCTTATTCCAAAATGGAATAAATTCATTTTTTTCCCTCAGAATTCTACACACAACACCTCATAATGACAACGTGAAAAAAGTTTACTTGAGGTTTTTGTAAATTTATTAAAAATAAAAAAAACTGAGAAATCACATGTACATAAGTATTCACAGTCTTTGCTCAATACTTTGTCGATGCACCTTTGGCAGCAACTACAGCCTCAAGTCTTTTTGAATATGATGCCACAAGCTTGGCACACCTATCCTTGGCCAGTTTTGCCCATTCATCTTTGCAGCACCTCTCAAGCTCCATCAGGTTGGATGGAAAGCGTCGGTGCACAGCCATTTTAAGATCTGTCCAGAGATGTTCAATCGGATTCAAGTCTGGGCTCTGGCTGGGCCACTCAAGGACATTCACAGAGTTGTCCTGAAGCCACTCCTTTGATATCTTGGCTGTGTGCTTAGGGTTGTTGTCCTGCTGAAAGATGAACCGTTGCCCCAGTCTGAGGTCAAGAGCGCTCTGGAGCAGGTTTTCATCCAGGATGTCTCTGTACATTGCTGCAGTCATCTTTCCCTTTATCCTGACAAGTCTCCCAGTTCCTGACGCTGAAAAACATCCCCACAGCATGATGCTGCCACCACCATGCTTCACTGTAGGGATGGTATTGGCCTGGTGATGAGCGGTGCCTGGTTTCCTGCAAAAGTGACGCCTGGCATTCACACCAAAGAGTTCAAACTTTCTCTCATCAGACCAGAGAATTTTCTTTCTCATGGTCTGAGAGTCCTTCAGGTGCCTTTTGGCAAACTCCAGGTGGGCTGCCATGTGCCTTTTACTAAGGAGTGGCTTCCGTCTGGCCACTCTACCATACAGGTCTGATTGGTGGATTGCTGCAGAGATGGTTGTCCTTCTGGAAGGTTCTCCTCTCTCCACAGAGGACCTCTGGAGCTCTGACAGAGTGACCATCGGGTTCTTGGTCACCTCCCTGACTAAGGCCCTTCTTCCCCGATCGCTCAGTTTAGATGGCCGGCCAGCTCTAGGAAGAGTCCTGGTGGTTTCAAACTTTTTCCACTTACGGATGATGGAGGCCACTGTGCTCATTGGGACCTTCAAAGCAGCAGAAATTTTTCTGTAACCTTCCCCAGATTTGTGCCTCAAGACAATTCCTTTGACTTCATGCTTGGTTTGTGCTCTGACATGAACTGTCAACTGTAAGACCTTATATAGACAGGTGTGTGCCTTTCCAAATCATGTCCAATCAACTGAATTTACCACAGGTGGACTCCAATTAAGCTGCAGAAACATCTCAAGGATGATCAGGGGAAGCAGGATGCACCTGAGCTCAATTTTGAGCTTCATGGCAAAGGCTGTGAATACTTATGTACATGTGCTTTCTCAATTTTTTTATATTTAATAAATTTGCAAAAATCTCAAGTAAACTTTTTTCACGTTGTCATTATGGGGTGTTGTATGTAGAATTCTGAGGAAAAAAATGAATTTAATCCATTTTGGAATAAGGCTGTAACATAACAAAATGTGGAAAAAGTGATGCGCTATGAATACTTTCCGGATGCACTGTATGGTGCCAAGAAAAGTTGTGTTGCGATGCAGCAGTCTACTAACCAGCGAAAGCTCTGTGAAGAAGCTGTCTGTTGTTACGGTTCTGCCTTTGTCCAGTCTGATAGCGGTTACGGGACATCATATCTTTGATTGCCGGTACAACAAATAGTTCTGAGCAGGCATCGGCCACAGCACCAACTGTGGTCATCACTGATCTTGTGAAATGAATGGAGATAATAGGCATCAACTCAAATAGGGACAGGCAAGTTCGTTGTACCACGTGAATATCACTGAGAGAATAAAACTAAATAATAAAAAAAAGTGCTAACTTTTACATGTAGCCAAAATTTACACTGGGTGTTACAGACTCAAATCAAAGATAGTTTTTATTATAGTCATAATAATAATAGCAGCTCACAACTCAAAATGCTGAGCACCAGGACTTGAACCCGCAACCTTTTGGTTATATGGCAGCAGTTCTTACCTCTACACCATCCAAGAATACATATGAACTTTCTGTCAATTGAAATTTCAACTTGGGTTTGTAACTCATTGACAGCAACATATAAATTGAATGATTTTTTTTTTTTTTTACTTTGGTTATATTCTTGAATAAAAGCGCACATGTTTATTTAATATTTGGACTAAAGTCTTCATACATTATACACTTCATGTCATTATTAGTATAACATGGAAAACGTTTCTGCTTTAGGAATGTGTTCAGCATTTCTTGCCTCACATTTCCTTTCATCCTACACTTACCCAGATCTTTGTAGACATGGAACACACATAAAATGCATGTCTCTCTATTATATAAAAAATACTGGGATGAGATGAGACATTTTCAGAGAGATAATTTCAAGTCCCACGAGACTAGACTTTGTGCCAACAGATTTAACCACGCCCACCGTCCACTCACCTCTCATTTGTGTGAATGCTATTGTCATACACAGTTCATGTGCTCTCAGCTCTTATAAATTTTTATGTTTTCCTTATATTAATACAAGACATACAATATATTTGTTTCCTTCGATGTAGTCTTTTTCTGGACAATAATTTTATATGTTCTAGAAGAAAAGTCAATGACTAAGCGAAGAAGAAAGGGCAGCGCGTCGAAAAGAGGCCCAAAAGCATTGGAGAGAAAAGAATTCAAAAAAGAACAATAATAATCTAAGTGCAAATTCAGAAAATAAGGAAAGTTATAATCAGCCCTGAACAAGTGGAACTGGAAACAGAGAGTAGTAGACAAAGTAGAACGTCGTAAAGAAGTTCAAAAACGTTGGCGTGATACACATGCAAAGCAGGTTAGAGATTATGAAAGTACTAAAATTCGAAAGTCTCAAAAAACTGAAGAGTAGCAGACAAAGTAGAACGTCGTAAAGAAGTTCAAAAACGTTGGCGTGATACACATGCAAAGCAGGTTAGAGATTATGAAAGTACTAAAATTCGAAAGTCTCAAAAAACTGATAGTAAAGATTGCATTAGTGCTAACAAACGGTAATTATTACTCAAAATAATGGAACAGTGAATAGACATCGAATATATAGACATAGGTGATATGACAGAAGTATATAGATATTGTTCGGCTTTAAAGTTTAAGTTGGAGACTTGTAGATTGTCTAATTCATGGTGCCATTAGGAAAAAGTAGATTTGTTATTTGGTGAAAGTGAAATCCAGAAAACACTAAAGGAAAATATCCAAATCTACAATAATCAATTCACGTTTGCATCATTCAATGCTCAAAACGTAGATTTACACGATTCTGGACCATACGCTGTGAGAATCTGTGGTTACGCAACATTTAAAGCTACTACAAGTTTAATTTCAAGGAAACCACAATTCAGTCAGGTTTATATTTATGATCACGGAGAAGCAATGTAGCATAGAATCAAAAGAGTTAAACGATCGGACATATTAGAAATTCTAGAGCCAATAATGGATACAAATCCGTATGTCCAAAAGTATCGCACTTTACACAAAATTTATCTGAAAAACACAGCCAAAAAAGTTTTCTTGGATTATTATATGAATCCAAAAGATCACACTCGCAAACTGTATATAATAAACCAACATGTGATGAATTTTAAGCGATAATAGTTTTGAAAGACGGAGATATCAAAGACAGAGTTGATGTTCGTGTTTATGCAAAAGCACGGCACGATTCATCACAAGCGGCAGATCAAGGAATTGACTAGCGCGTAGGGCCCGCACAGGGGTTGGCGAGCGAAGCGAGCAGGGGGCAGAGCCCCCTAGTGTTCCAAATAACAATATACTGTACTATTTACCCTATACATCTCCAGGCACCTCACACGCAGATAAGGAGCCTTGAGCTATGAGAACTTTTTGCCAGAGTTGAGCTCCGTCGAGTGGGGGGGCTGGGATAGCAGGCTGCTTGTGCTGATTGACACATTTACAAAACAAAAGACGCTGATGAGAAGCGATGCAAAGGAATTTAAGGTGGCCCAGGATTATAATTTTTTCTGTAGGCTTCAAAGATTCTAGTATTAAACCTGCTAATTATTTTTCACTGATTACTCTTCTGAATTGAAGATCTGCCTAAACACAGAGCATTTTGGGAATGATTTTCTTTCATGTTTTCATTAAATGTGACTGTTTTCAGAAAGGCAGAAAGTAACTGTTAATAACATGTTAACAAAGAATGCACAGAATTTGCACATTTTAATCATATAAATGGATATCAGACGTGTGGATTATACAACATGAGTTAGGTAAGATTTTTTTTTCTTTTTTCAATGGACTTTTTTCACATCCTTTGTCACTGCCCAGCATTGATTACTTATTGGCAACTTTAAATTTATATATTCAATATTTAATTTCTCCACGAAAGCATGAAGATATAAATTTTCTTGCCCACCACTATAGACTATGAGGTAAAAAAATATCACATTTTTTGGTTGAGTGTTGTGGACAGCTGACATCCGAAGCTTTTCATATTATTTATAATCTGTGCGGTGGTTAGTTTGCTGATGGTGAAAAAAGTTAGTTGTCAAGCTGTCTTTAATGGCACCTGATTTCCAACACAGTTTGCAGATTGCTGTCTTTTGAGCAACAAGCATCTTTTCAAAGCCAAACCACCTCCATGCAAGGGAGGATAATCCATGCATCGCAATTAAATCTAAGAACAGAGATTGCAAGGCTGGTGGTGTCTGTACTTTGTCTCCTGGCGCTGTCTGTCCACTCATTTTTAACTAGCTATGCTACCTTAACTTGTCAAGTCAAGTCGGGGAGCATGCACTGGTACAGTGCGTTGCCGCACCCACTACACGATGAAACAACTCCGGATCCCAGTTGGCTACCCCCCGGGCAGACACACAGTCCAGTCCCACTCTCTGGAAATGACCCTCTATCTGCTGTAGCCAGGTGTTACGTGGGCAACCACTTGGCCTGGTCCAGCCACTCAGGTCCTAGCAATGAGGATCTTACGAGCTGGATCACCCTCGGGGAAACGTGCCACATGGCTGTAATGCCGTAACTGACGCTCCTTCACAATGCAGGTAATGTGCCTCATTTGGGACTCCATGAGCAACCACTCATTCAACACAAAGTCTAACCAACGGTACCCAAGGATTTTCCGGAGAGACGCAGTAACAAAGGAGTCCAGTCTTCGTCTCAGGTCACTGGATAGCGTCTATGTCTCGCAACTATATAGTAAGACAGGAAGCACCAGGACTCTAAAAGACTGGGACCTTCGTCCTTTTGCATAAATATCGGGAGCGCAACACACCCCTTTCCAGCGACCTAATCACCCCCCAAGCTCTCCCAATCCATCTACTGACTTCATATGAAGAGTCACCAGAGACATGAATGACACTGCCAAGGTAAGTAAACCTCTCGACAAGGTCGACACTCTCTCCTCAAACAGACACACTGCTGATGGCTGTGCCCAAGAAGTCACTAAAGGCCTGGATCTTGGTTTTTATCCAGGACACTCGCAAGTTCAGACACTCAAACTCCTCACTCAGTCTCTCGAGCGCCCCAATCAGAGCCTCCATTGACTCCACGATGATCACAGCATCATCAGCAAAGTCAAGTTCCATGAATCTTTCTTCACCAACAGATGCCCCACAGCCGCTGGACCCCACGACCTTGCCCAACACAAAGTCCATACAAGCATTGAACAGAGTAAGAGCAAGAACACAACCCCAGAATCAACTGGGAAAAATGCAGAAGTTCTGCCTCCACTCTGCACAGCACTCACAGTACCAGTGTACCAGCTTAACTTGTGGAGCGGTGAAAATGTATGCCTATATTAGTGGACTGCATGTGCTCTCAATGCGTACGCACAGTAGTCTACCCTACTAAGCTACTTGTAGTCTTGCTGCATCAGAGGTGTTTGGAAACAACAATGAGTGAATTTTGCTTAAACCTGGGAAGGTCAATTAAACGGCTCACTGAGTGTCACATTTCTTCACCTATCCAATGTCTCATGAAAGTAATGCTCAAAGTAGGGACAATGTTTCTGAACAGCAAAGAACAAAGGCTCTCTCATTAATCTGTCCTGCTGCACCAGACATACAGTATAATATATTCATCTGGAGATAACCATGAGTGGTGGGAACAATAAGGCAGCTTGTGTCACATTTCTAAACCAATCCAGTCCCTCATTAAGGCTGAGCTCAATGTAGGAGAGGTGATTCTGAACTGTTAATGTGATCAAAAAGAGAGCAAAATTCTGATGCTGAACTGCCATGTTCATCCATCCATCCATCCATTCTCCAACCCGCTGAATCCGAACACAGGGTCACGGGGGTCTGCTGGAGCCAATCCCAGCCAACACAGGGCACAAGGCAGGGAACCAATCCAGGGCAGGGTGCCAACCCACCGCAGGACACACACCCACACACCAAGCACACACTAGGGACAATTTAGAATCGCCAATCCACCTAACCTGCATGTCTTTGGACTGTGGGAGGAAACCAGAGCGCCCGGAGGAAACCCACGCAGACACGGGGAGAACATGCAAACTCCACGCAGGGAGGACCCGGGAAGCGAACCCGGGTCCCCAGGTCTCCCAACTGCGAGGCAGCAGCGCTACCCACTGCGCCACCGTGCCGTCGCCATGTTCATGAAAATATGAATTGTAAAATATGTATATGACGTAAACAAATGATTCAAACCCCATCAAAAGGAGGGAAAAAGTACTCAGTTAAAAGCATTGATAACAACAAGCCACAGGAGATGCAGATTTCAGTACTTAACACACCTAAAACAACAAATCTGCTTACTAATATCAGTAGAAACATGGAGGAGGCTGCATAGCATTCACTGTCTCACAGGACGTCTAAACGAATAACTAAAGAAAGTTAACAATACTATGTAATTAGAACTGCAACCATGGAATGCCAGAGTAGCATTTTAACACATGGTATAGCCATAGACCACTATGTTTATCTAGACTGTTCACTGTTATGATATATAGTGATGCAATAGGAAAAATGACAAAAACATATTGTAGCAGACAGAAGCACTTCTTAAACATGTCTCTTCTATAGCAACACTCATTAAAATGTACAAATTAATCATTAAGCTTCATTTACCTTGTGCTACTGAATATCTAAACAGACAACAGCGATTTTAGCTTTTTATTTTCTCTCAGCATCAAGTCTTTTATTCAGTATCTATGCTCTCTTCTTGAACCCGGTTTAGAAGCACTGTGTGTGTAAGACTTTGAAGTGAAAGATTTCAGCACTATTCACTTTTTAAAAGGTTGTCCCCAGATATGTGTTCTCTCAAGACTATGCTACAAGACACAGTGTGCACTCTTAAGGCATGATTTTGATAGTTTTTAAAAAGTGAGTGATACGCTCAATAATGACAGCTTGCACATTGTTAAAACAAGATATTATTGTAGACAATATATATCACACACCCCTAACCTCAGGTCTATCTCCATACAGGACCCACAGTAACCCTACCACAACCTGCATTGGTTGTGTATGTGGCTGAAGTAAAACAATGGTTGACTGATAACTGATAATTGATAACTAATAATTGAACTGATAAATACCATAATTATCTCATCCCCAAATATTTTAAGGGAAATGGTCCAATTTTCATTGACAATCCCAGATTTTATTGTACCTACACAAGTAAAAAAAAATGTGTCATGCTTGATGCCACACTCTGTTTTGAATCACATATCAATATCATCACTAAGGTACTGTAGATTTTTTCCTTTTCAAGCAAATTGCCTAGCTCTGATATTGCAACCGAGACCATTAGCCATGCTTTTATCACCTTGTGACTTAAGCGCAGCATTGTGGTCCTGTTTGGTATCTCTGCTTGGAGTCTAAACAAACTACAATATGAGAAAAATTCAGTAGCAAGGGTCCTCACACATTTAATACCCTGGTAACATATTACATCAGTACTTGACACTAGCTCCCTAATTATTTTTGCATTCACTATAAACTCCTTTTAATTTTTAAGGGCCTTCATGGTCTTTTCCACCCTTACCTGTTTTCCTTACTAAAAACATATACCGTATATACTCGAGTATAAGCCGACCCGAATACAAGCCCAGGTACCTAATTTTACTTACAAAAACTGGAAAAACTTATTGACTCGAGTATAAGCCTAGGGTGGGAAATGCAGCAGCTACTGGTAAGTTTCAATAATCAAAATAAATACCAATAAAATTACCATACATTAATTGAGGCATCAGTAGGTTAAATGTTTTTGAGTATTTATTTCAAAGAAAAACAGTAAACTAGCTCTGTAAGTGGAGAAGAGGGTCAACAAAAACAATATGGTATCTCTCTCGCTCTCGTGTGTGTGTATCTCTCTCTCTCTCTCACGCGCACGCGTTGTGTGTGTGTCTCTCTCGCGTTGTGTGTGTGTGTCTCTCTCTCGCGCTCTCGTTGGCTGCACAGGGAGTGACTGAACACGTGCGGAAATCATCAGCGTGCACAAACCAAAAGGGAAACTGGCTTGTTCGTATACCTGGGGGCAGCGGGACCTGACTCGAATATAAGCCAAGGGTTATGTTTTTCAGCACATTTTGGGTGCTGAAAAACTCGGCTTATATTCGAGTATATACCGCATCACATTCACTCATTACTCTAACATTATACTTTTAAATATCCCATTGTGCAAGTTCTGCACTAAGAGTGACGCAACATTTAGTATAGTGGGCCCACAGTTGTGGAATACCTTGCCACTGGAACTCCATGCCTGTGCCTCTCTCTCTCTAGTTTTGAAATCTCAACTTAAAACCCATCTTTTCAACATTTCATTATATTAGCTTGTGTTAAATTTGTGAATTTTAATGGTTTTGTTTTACTGTTTGTTGTATTTTCTGATGTACAGTATCCTTGGATATTTATAAAGGTGCTTTTCAATAAAATGTATTATTATTATTATTATTATTATTATTGGATAATCAATCAGAAGAATTGACAAAGAAATAGAAATGTACAAAAATATGTCTTATTGTCACTTTTTGAACAGTGAAAAGAAAATGCAGCGATATACCACATGCCCGCCTCTCTTTCCCTGCTACTGGAGAGATATTATAACTTCCTGAAGATCTCAATTTCTAGAATGTGCAGATATGTTAGTATTCCACAAGAATAACAAGTCCATGACATCTTAGTGTCCATCAAAACAGCATGTTCATACGTTAGGACAGTGCTGGATACAAAACAAAGCAAAAAAACATCTGCTACAGGGACAGGTATTTATTAAAACACTCTGTTTATAGTTATTTTACCTTATCTCACCTTTTGCTAAAGAAGACTGCAGTGACTAGGGATGGGTATTGTTTAAATTTTATTGATTCCAAATCTGATTCCGATTCTGTTTATTGATTCCGGTTCTTATCGATTCTCGGTTTCGATTCTAATATGGTTAAAAAAATGGTCAAAATATTTCAATAACAAAAAACTGTCTTTATTCTCTTTAAAGAGCTGAAGTTAAAGTTTTACAACAAAGGTTACCTGAACTAGTAAAACAAAAACAGGGTGATTCAAGATAAAATAAGTAATTATAAAATAACATTTCTTCAAGCTAAATATCACAAACCCACAAATGATTAGACAAAACATGTCTAGAAAGGGGAGTGTACTTTGGATTTAGGGCCTTTGTCATCTCGCTGGACATAAAAATTCAAGATAACACTAAAATTGGCTACAAGTACAATTGTCAAATTATAATTTTTATACTTTTAAATGACAGTGAATCAACAATTGAAAAAGTGTGTAGCCCTATCACCACAAATGCCATGACTGCTCTGTAACACTCTTCAGGTCTCTCTGTAGTCATCTTTGCCTTCCTTCGCTGAACTGAATGGAGTGTCACAGCTTGGGATCCTTGCCTGCACTGAAAGTGAAGGAACAGTGGAAGAGCTACAGCTCCACGAACGATGATCTAAGAAAAATATTGTTTATTAAATTCAAGCTAATTTGCTGTCTTGCAGTTTAAAATAATTGTTGCTTATACTGTTACCAGTTATGTAATATAATGTTACCCGAGTGTGATGTGCTAGAGCTAGCTGAGGTACTTGGACTGGGAGACCACAAGATTTTGAAAGCAGTGCATTCTTTTAAAATAATGATGTGATGTATTAAATGCTTTGACATGTTTGTTATACAGCCTCCTTTACAAGAAATGATCTTGAAAACAATTGCTGCATTTTGCATTGTTCTCTACTGAAATATAATCACACTTTTTAGTGTTTGCTGCAATTCATAGTTCTCATGCTGAGTAAAACAAATTGACACACCATTGATGTATGACGTAGTGCAGCATTACACTGAGAAGGTAGAGGTCTGACCAAGAGAGAGGGAGAGAGAAAGTACAAGCTCAGCTATGTCACCAGGAAGTGCTCATTCACACTGGTCAGAAAGTGTCTGTGAGCAGCTGATGCAAGGCGAATGTCTCATTTAGTCAAAAGCTGTAGACAGCCACTTCTAAGACAGGGGTTCGTGACTGATCGCCGAATGTTACTACAGAGCAAATGTTTGAGCTCAGATGCTTCGTGGTGTGAGTCCACGCCATTACAGTTATACAGTTGACTGAAAATGCATGTGTAGGAATCAATAAGTGGAACAGTAATTCAAATGTCATTTTAATTTCCCAGTTCTTGGAAATTTTGAACTGCTTCTAATTTGGAAAAGGTTCTTGAGACCCAACCCTAGCAGTGATTGTTATATATATCAGTTTTATTGAAATATATTGTGAAGATATTTTAAACCACATTAATTAACAAGCAAGCCCTGTTGTAAGGTCTTATTTGGTTTACATTTACTTGATTTTGGAAGATATGACAATGTCAAATTCACAATTTAATATCATGATTCAAAAGAGTTTATCAGAACATATTACACTGCTAGCAATAGTATTATCCAAATACTATAAACTTACCTGCCATGGCAAAATTAAGCTGTGGTGTATCTTCTACTCTGCCAGTTTTTTTTGCAATGGGGAAGTCTTTAGATGAGTCTGGGCTAAAGGTCCAAACTTTCTTTCTGGTCGTGACTGTAGGAGATGAGGTTTTCACTGGCTTATTGGTCGTGGGACACCACTTGTATCCAGGATTTGCCTTCATGAAAGCATCCTTATACTAAAAAAAAAGACACTCAAGAATTAATTGCACATTCATTCTAGGCTATTCCTTCATTCTAAGGCAAAGCATGTCTAATTGATTTAGTAACAACTTAGTCCACAAATGATGCATGTAACAATTTGACTAAACATTATCTGCAAGCATACTTGCAGTGGTAACTTTGTTTAATTCATTTTCTTGTGGGGCTGACATTGTTTTCTCCATAGTATGCTGTAAAGAAACATCATACCATAAAATAGGGAAAAAATTAATCTACATTCGTGTATCAATGAAAATGATCTTAACTCTTTATGAAAATATAATACAACCTTACAAAATGGTTGAAATATCATTATATCTTACACAAGAAAAGATAATTCCCTTAAAGTAGGTACATCCTACAGACAGTGGCACAATACCAGTGTCAAAGTAAAATCACAGAGCCATTTGAGGGTGAGAATACTTTCCCTGAAACTCACATGGAACCACCACAGTTACATGAAAGACAGGACTGTAAAACAAATTTTGATTACACTTCTTAAATACACAATTAGTTAAAAGAGTACAAGATTAGTGGGCATTTCTGATATCCTTGCAAGTTACTGATAAATGGAACGTCAGAGTCAGAACATCTGCTACTCTTGCTGATACTGGTTTTCTTATCAATACTTGACCTTGACCAGGAGTAACAGTGGCACTGGGTGACAGATCAAGAGGCTTTAATTAAAATGGTTTCTAAGAATGCTAAGGGCAAAAGCCAACAGGATATAAGTAATTCAATATAATCATTATATACTTATATATACAAAATATAAGTCACTTTAAATCCCACCTCTCTTAAATCTATACTAATTAATAAAAGGCAAAGCCCTCACTGACTCACTGACTGACTGACTGACTGACTGACTCATCACTAATTCTGCAACTTCCCGTGTAGGTGGAAGGCTGAAATTTGGCAGGCTGATTCCTTACAGCTTACTTACAAAAGTTAGGCAGGTTTCATTTCGAAATTCAACGCGTAATGGTCATAACTGGAACCTCTTTTTTCACAATATACTGTAATGGACGGCAGCTCGATGGCCGTGGGAGGAGGAGTTGAGTGTCACGTCATCACGCCTCCCACGTAATCACGTGAAAAGACTGTGAACACAGTAGGGAGAAATGAAGGAGGAGCCGCAAACAGCGAAGAACAAAAAATTCATTAAACAATTGAGAAGGGAACGAAACAATAAAAAGGGAGCGAGTGAAGCATACAAGCATCTTCATAAGGGAAACAAAGCACGGTGTAAAACGTAAGTTTCAATTAAGTTTATAGAAACGCTCCCGCTGCGGATTGCAATAACATATTCGCGAGATAAAAGAACGCAGTAGGGAGAAATGAAGGATGAGCCGCAAACAGCGAAGAACAAAAAATTCATTAAACAATTGAGAAGGGAGCGAAACAATAAGAAGCGAGCGAGTGAAGCATACAAGCATCTTCATAAGGGAAAAAAGCACGGTGTAAAACGTAAGTTTAAATTAAGTTTATAGAAACGCTCCCGCTGCGGATTGCAATAACATATTCGCGAGATAAAAGTTTAATGAGAAGACACGAGGTA
>NC_041397.2:206655809-206705809 GCF_900747795.2 Erpetoichthys calabaricus
CTGTGAAAGAATACCTAGAGAAGAACAACCTTCCCCTCAAATGCCTTCTCCTGCTGGATAATGCTCCAGCACATCCTCCAAACATCGACGAGTACTTAGAAGAAGAGTTCGACTTTATTCAAGTTCGTTATCTGCCACCGAACACAACCCCTTTGCTGCAGCCCATGGATCAACAGATCATTTCAAACTTCAAGAAATTGTACATGAAAGCCTTATTCAGAAAGTGCTTCGATATAACGAACGATACCAACTTAACTCTGAAGGAATTTTGGAAGAATCATTTCAACATTTTGAATTGTGTTCATCTTATTGATAATGCATGGAACCAAGTGACCTACCGTAATATGAATGCAGGATGGAGGAAACTCTGGCCAGACTGTGTTCCAGAGCGAGATTTTGAAGGATTCGAACCAGAAATTGTTGATGAAATTGTTTCCCTGGGCCAAAACATGGGGTTGGAGGTGGATAATAACGATGTTGAAGAACTTGTGGAGGAGCACATTAATGAACTCATTACTGAAGAGTTGCAGCACCTTCAGGCTGAGCAAGAAAAGAATTTGGCTGAGGATATGTCTTCGGAGGGGGAAGAGGAAGGGAAGGAGGAAGTCCCAAGTTCAGTGATCAAAGAAATGTGTGCTAAGTGGGGGGAATTGCAATTGTTTGTAGAAAAATCTTTCCCAAACAGTGCGGTAGGCAGTAGGAGCCTGAACATGTTCAATGATAATGTGATGTCGTATTATCGAAAAGTGCTACAAAAAAGGCAGAAGCAACAGACACTGGACAAGTTTTTTTCTTCAACCTCAAAGCGACAGAGGACATCCCCCGATGTTCTCATGGAGGGGGATTCCCCCTCTAAGCAGTAATTCCACCCCTTCCTCCCCACACCTCCATAAAAAAGAAAGCATAAAAATAAAAAAAAAAGTGTTTTGTAAATTAGTTTCGTAAAATTAAGTTATGTACAGTAAACAGTAAAATGTGTTTACGTATTAAAGTTACCCAGTGCTATTGTTTTCTGCCATACGTAGCGTATCTGTCATATGCCCTCCCTCCTCTGCCGTGACCCTCCCTCCTCTGCCGTGACCCTCCCTTTGCTGTCGTAATCGCCTCACTAGAAAGGTAAGATTCCACATTTTTTTTATTTATTCCATGCTGTAGTGTCATTTCTTTAGTTTTTAGTTACAGAATTATGTTATGTGCTTATTCATAGTGCTATTGTTTTCTGCCATACGTAGCGTATCTGTCATATGCCCTCCCTCCTCTGCCGTGACCCTCCCTCCTCTGCCGTGACCCTCCCTCCTCTGCCGTGACCCTCCCTTTGCTGTCGTAATCCCCTCACTAGAAAGGTAAGATTCCACATTTTTTTTATTTATTCCATGCTGTAGTGTCATTTCTTTAGTTTTTAGTTACAGAATTATGTTATGTGCTTATTCATAGTGCTATTGTTTTCTGCCATACGTAGCGTATCTGTCATATGCCCTTCCTCCTCTGCCGTGACCCTCCCTTTGCTGTCGTAATCGCCTCACTAGAAAGGTAAGATTCCACATTTTTTTTATTTATTCCATGCTGTAGTGTCATTTCTTTAGTTTTTAGTTACAGAATTATGTTATGTGCTTATTCATAATGATTTTGTTCCTACACATTGCATTTTCAGTCGGTCATAGCCAAGCCTACCAATGCTACATGTCAGTCAAAACGCTAAGTTTTCCTATGTTTTCTTATGTTTAAATGCTTTCTTTAATGTTTTTATTTTTATTTAACATCATTTGTACTGTATTATAACTGTTCCCATTTAAAAAAACATACATATATAGCCTGTAACTTTCATATATTAGCGAGTCAACAGGGGCTAGGAACCAATTATTTCTATTTCCTTTATTCCTTATGGAGAAAATTGTTTCGGATAGCGAACATTTCGGATAACGACCCACTTTTCGGAATGGATTGTGGTCGTTATCCAAGGTATTACTGTATACTGTACTGCTATGTCTCCCGCAGTGCTAGAATGTAAAATACCGATGTTACTGCTATATGTACTGTAATTCATGCAAGCGCGTTTTTATTGCCAGAAGCCTTAGACGGTGCGGCTTGTTTTGGCGGCTTGGGGCTTTAACTCTTAAACTGCCACATACTTGGGGGTTAATGCATCCCTGGACACCAAATACTTTTTTGCTGCACTTTAAGTAAATGTCACAATTCACAAACAAAAAGTGAAATTTTAACAGAACACATTTTTTTTCCATGCAAAGAGCATCACAATTACTGCAACACTGATCATTTTACACACTGCTAATAAACTGTAAAAACTATTTTAAAAACTACTGGAACAATATGTACAAAGTGCAACTGACGCCATGGATGTAAATCACTGAGCCAACTGCGCTTAAAATGGCTGCATGCAAGTAGACAGAGGTAAGTGCAGATGCTTGCAGGCTAGTCTTAGTGCAGTTTGAACTTCATTCAAACTCTTCAAACAAACATGTCTCATGCAGTTATTTATCGATTAAACAATAGACAAACATCATAGGAGCAGAGAATGCTTGGGGGAAGAGAGACAAACAAAGCAATCGGCCAAAAAGGACACCTGCTGCTCAGGCTTTTAAGTAAGCGTAGCATTGCGCGAGAAGCCACAATTGAGAAGACGGTGATTTATTTATTTTTATGGTGAAGATTCCGAGGACGCACCCAGCCTTGAGAGACAAAAACAAAGCAAACCAGTAATCAAACAGCAAATAAAGAATGTAATGAAAACAAATTAAATAAGAAAACAACGATACCACCCCTGTTCCCCTTATGGTGATTACACATTAAATACAACAAAGCACAAACAAAACAGACACAGTAAATCATGAAAAACAGCAACGGATGAAATGTAATGATGAAAATGGATAGTCCAGAGATTCCGCATTGAATGGGAATGTAAAGATAGTCCTACCGCTACTTCCTGAAATGATGAAGATGGGGGTTCAGGAGCGTTCCTTTCTTTGCAGGATGGCCATGAATCCACATGTGTCCTCATTTACACAGGCAGACGGCACACAATCCAGACGCACAAAATGATCCAGGACAAAATGAATAAATACAGGTAACCCAACAGAAGGCAGACAGACAGAAACTTGAAACACAAATTACAAAAACTTTTTATTTTTTTGCTTTTGGCCACTGGCCCCCTTTTTAAAAGCCGCGCTGACATCCTTTGACCAGCACCCTCAGCAGAAGACCAATCAGAGCCACTGCAGCGACTGCTAGGAGTTGCAGTTTCAAATTCTATTGGCTACTTTCACCATCCCACGTTGGTTTTCTCTACAGCTGCATCCTGTTCTCTCTACAGTACAGTATTGCCAGAAGAAAAGCCATAAAAATTGCAGAGGGTATTGGCGGTTTCTGCTAACAATTACTCGTTATGTTCTAAGGAAAAATCCACGAATGACTAAGGCCACAAACTCTGAACCGCGACTTCGCGGGGGTCTACTGTATTTGCTTATGACCTCTGGACAAAACACATGACATGTACTCCCCTGAGTCTTTAAGAATGACTCCAGCTATGAATTTTACTGCAAGGTGGGGGATGTTGTGGCATGACTGGGACCTCTTTTGGGAAACACCGCGTTTTTTCAAGCGAGATGGCCTGCATCCGAATAGCTTCGGCGCCCGGGTCCTCTCCGAAAACATATCCAAGGTAATTCGTTTATCTTGACTATCTATCTCTGCTTTTAACCCCTTCCGAAATGCCACTCCTGTGCTTGGTCATGATAATTGTTTAATAAAATCTTCCATAAAAGTGCACAACATAAATACTGTAATAACCAATCTTAATGCACATAGAAAATCTAGGCAATACGGCATAAACACCAATAATTTAATTAAAGTTACTACTTTAGATGAACAATGTATTAAAACTATAAAAACATATCATAGATTAAACAAAAAATACACGCAGAGCGGCGCTAATAAAAATAACTTAATTCCTGTTCCATATATCAATAACGCACATAGTATTCATCTCTGCTCCTCCGAAACATTGAATATGGCTCTATTAAATGTTAGAGCTTTAACTAACAAGACGTTTTTTATCAACGATCTTATTAGTGATAAAAAAATAGATTTTATTGCACTAAGTGAAACGTGGCTTAGCTCAGATGGCGCAGCTGTTTTAATCGAATCTGCGCCTCCGGATTACAGTTTTACTTGTGCTGATCGCCAAGGAAAAAGAGGTGGAGGGCTAGCAAACATTTACTCAAGCAGGTTAAAATGTAAAAATATCAGTTTTGGTAAATTCAAGTCTTTTGAGTATCTCGCCATTATTATTCAGGGAGATTCTCACGTTCTAGTATTATCCGTGTACAGACCTCCAAAATTCAACGCGTCTTTCTTTGAGGAATTCTCTGACTTGATGTCAATCTTAATTACGAACTATGACACACTCTTAATAGTCGGCGACTTTAATTTTCATATAGATAATCAATGTGACCAGAAAGTAAAAGAATTTATGAACCTCCTGGACTCTTTTGATTTGAGACAGCTCGTTAATCAGCCTACACATAAAGCAGGTCATACGTTAGACTTAGTAATTACTAAAGGACTAAAAGTTGATATAAAGCAGGTCATTCATATTGGTTTATCAGACCATTTTCTTCTACTAATATAGAAATAATGATAGAAAACACTCATGAGAAGCATATTGTTAAAAAACGGTTCTTTGACTCATCAGCAGCTTTAAAACTTTCAAACATTCTAACCAATCAGTCCGTTTATAGTGCCAACTATAATAGCGAGGAGAATGTAAATAGTAAGGTGGAAAGATTTAATACTAAAGTGAGGGCTGCTGTTGACTTAGTTGCACCTGAAAAGACAGTTAAAAAATCTTCTAGCATTGTTATACCATGGAAGACCCAAAGAGTGTCTGATTTAAAGAGAACATGCCGTAGAGCTGAGTGTAAATGGAGGAAAACTAAACTAACTATTGACTATGAAATATTAAAAGTTAAAACAACAGAATACAATAACACAGTCCGTCTTGAGAGGCGCTGCTATTTCTCTAAGCTTATAAATAACAATGCTAGTAATCCCAGAGTCTTATTTTCGACAATTGATCATCTGTTAAACCCAGGTAACTCAAAGGAATGCCTCCTAAGTACTTCCAGTAAAACCTGTGAGGCTATCGCTGTATTTTTCAATCAAAAAATTAATGATATTAGAAATAACATAGTATATCTCCCCAACACTAAGGATCCTCCTAAACCCCAGTACCCCATAATAAACAAATTAAAGTCTTTCACTAGGATAGATTTACCTGATTTACATAAAATAATTTCTCAAATGAAACCCTCTACCTGTGCCCTTGACCCAATACCAACAAATTTTTTCAAAGAAGTATCGGGCATGCTTAGTGATAATGTTCTTGACATAGTAAATTCGTCATTAGATACGGGGGTCTTCCCAGACTGTCTTAAGACTGCGGTAGTTAAACCCCTACTTAAGAAAAATAATCTCGATCCCTCTGCTCTTGAAAATTATAGACCCATCTCTAACCTGCCTTTCTTAAGTAAAATTCTAGAGAAGGTAGTCATTATGCAGTTAAATGAGCACCTCAATAAACATGCTATTCTTGATAAATTTCAGTCAGGTTTTAGAACAAATCACAGCACAGAAACTGCACTCGTTAAAGTAGTAAATGACTTGCGGGTAAATGCAGACAGAGGCCATTTATCTGTTCTCATCCTCTTAGATCTGAGTGCCGCATTTGACACCATTGATCATAATATTCTTAAGAATCGCCTTAGTCAATGGGTGGGCCTCTCTGGCAGTGTCTTAAATTGGTTTGAATCCTACCTGGCAGGGAGAAAATTCTTTGTTAGTTGTGGTAATTATAACTCAAAGACACATGATATTCTATATGGTGTTCCACAAGGCTCTATCCTGGGTCCACTGCTCTTCTCAATCTACATGCTTCCATTAGGTCAGATTATCTCAGGGCACAACGTGAGCTACCACAGCTATGCTGATGACACACAGCTGTATTTATCAATAGCACCTGATGACCCCAAATCTTTTGATTCGCTAACACAATGTCTAACTTGTATCTCAGAATGGATGAATAGTAACTTTCTCAAATTAAATAAAGAAAAAACCGAAATCTTAGTGATTGGCAATAATGGATACAATGAGGCTATTAGAAATAAACTGGATGCATTAGGATTAAAAGTCAAATCGGAGGTAAAAAGCTTAGGGGTAACCGTTGATTGTAATCTGAATTTTAAATCGCATATTAATCAGATCACTAGGACAGCATTTTTTCACCTAAGAAACATAGCAAAAGTTAGACCTCTTATATCATCGAAAGATGCAGAGAAATTAGTTCATGCGTTTGTTTTCAGTCGGCTAGATTACTGTAACGCACTCCTCTCAGGACTACCCAAAAAAGACATCAATCGTTTGCAACTAGTGCAGAATGCAGCTGCTAGAATCCTTACCAGGAAAAGAAAATCCGAACACATTTCTCCAGTTTTGATGTCACTACACTGGTTACCTGTGTCATTCAGAATTGACTTTAAAATTCTGCTTATGGTTTATAAAGCCTTAAATAATCTCGCCCCGTCTTATATATCGGAATGTCTGACACCTTATATTCCAAATCGCAACCTCAGATCCTCAACTGAGTGTCTCCTTAGAATTCCAAGAGCAAAACTTAAAAGAAGTGGTGAGGCGGCCTTCTGCTGTTATGCACCTAAAATCTGGAATAGCCTGCCAGTAGGAATTCGCCAGGCTAATACAGTGGAGCACTTTAAAAAAACTGCTGATAACACATTATTTTAACATGGCCTTCTCATAACTTCACTGTAATTTAATCCTGATACTCTGTATATCCAATTCATTATAATAACTATTCATTCAAAATCTGTACTAACCCCTACTCTCTCTTCTGTTTCCTTTTCCGGTGTCCTGTTGGTGGTGGTGCATCTACCGAAACCACCATGATGTTCCAACAATGATGGATGGATTAAAAGCCAGAAGTCTGTATGACCATCAGCATCAAGTGACTCAGTGAGAACCCTAACTACAAAGAGGACTATTTCATTTATGTTAGGTAGAATGCCCAAAGGGGACTGGGCAGTCTCGTGGCCTGGAACCCCTACAGATTTTATTTTTTTCTCCAGCCTTCTGGAGTTTTTTTTTGTTTTTTCTGTCCACCCTGGCCATTGGACCTTACTCCTTTCTATGTTAAATTAATGTTGTCTTATTTTAATTTCTTATTTTGTCTTTTATTTTTCTTCTCTTCATTATGTAAAGCACTTTGAGCTACTTTTTGTATGAAAATGTGCTATATAAATAAATGTTGTTGTTGTTGAAATTTTGATTATAAGTTGATAAATATTTTTTATGTCTTTATTTGTAAGGCAGACAAAGCAAATGTAATTAGTGATTCAGAAGAATGGATGAGAATAGCAATGCTATCATATCTAATAACCACCCCCCCAAGAGTCTTTATGACTGAATTAGGATGATGAATTTATTGCAGAGTTGGGGGAAGAGCCTAAAATAATTTTCACATGTGATTTTCTGCAGGACATACTCTTAACCGAACCCCACAAGGAGACAAAACTACCCAGTTTGGCAAGCTTTAATTCACCAAATGGTCTTAGGTGCAGGTGTGAAAAGGCAGTGCATTCATTCATTGGTCTGAGGTATGGCTGTTTGGGATTGGTTTGAATCAGAGGCCATTCTGTACCATGACACCCTACTGGTGTAAGGATTGAAATGAAGAACACAAGCAGAAAGCACAGATCAGCAGCCATACTGAGATAGACATGCGGCCTGTCCTGAAGAAAGCTGACTAGAAGTGTTGACATAAGTAAAGATAATTAAGTAACTACAAGTCTATGTGCAGCGCTGCTGCCTCGCAGTTGGGAGACCTGGGGACCTGGATTCGCTTCCCGGGTCCTCTCTGTGTGGAGTTTGCATGTTCTCCCCGTGTCTGCGTGGGTTTCCTCCGGGCGCTCCGGTTTCCTCCCACAGTCCAAAGACATGCAGGTTAGGTGGATTGGCGATTCTAAATTGACCCTAGTGTGTGCTTGGTGTGTGGGTGTGTTTGTGTGTGTCCTGTGGTGGGTTGGCACCCTGCCCGGGACTGGTTCCTGCCTTGTGCCCTGTGTTGGCTGGGATTGGCTCCAGCAGACCCCCGTGACCCTGTGTTCGGATTCAGCGGGTTGGAAAATGGATGGATGGAAGTCTATGTGCTGCCTGAAACAACATATCTTGCATATATCGGGTTGTATGGTTGCCAGTATTCACATGTACTTTGCTTATTGTTATTATTTTATGAATACAAGGATTTTTTTTTCTATTTTTCTCATGTACTTCGATCCTTTTTAAACTTTTTCCAAGTATTCACCGCCAACATCAATGCACTTTTGGGCTCTTCTGACCCACGCCGCAAAACACTCGCGAAAGTCCTCGATTGGCCACTGTTGAACTTGTCAAGGAAAAACTTACACCATTCCACACGAGCTTGCTTTTGTTCCACAGTCAGCAGCCTTGGAACCCATCGGGCACATTTCTTTGTAAAGCCAAGATCTCGTCGAATGATGGTGTCGACAGCATACCGGGTCATCCCAAGTTCCAGGGCAATTTTCCTGATGGTCACACAACCATCTTCTTCCAGGAACTCCTTCGCATGATCAGCATTTCTGCCATCAGTCGAACTTCGCAGTTTCGGTTCACGTTCTTCATCGTCAAAGTTGAAGTGGCCTGTGCTGAAGCGCTGGAACCACTTAAAAACCATCGTCTTCTTTGGAGCATTCTTCTTGAAGATGCGAGAAAGTTTTTGGCAGCACTCTTTATCTGTTAAACCATCAGAAAAGTCATAAAAAATCATCACTCGAAAGTCACGCACGCACAGAGTCGGGAGCTTCGCCGCTAGCGCCGGCTGCGCACTCTCAGTTCGTTTGCTTCTCGTGTTCATTCTGAAGGAAAAGAGGGAGCAAAACATCTGAACAAAAACATGCAACCACTTGAATAATCCCTCTACACAGCAGAACAGGTTTTGACAGGCTGACACTCGACAAACGATAAAATTCCGTGCGGGACCCAGACACCCCTCGTATTATCAATAATATATTATTTAAAGTTTTAAATTAACTCCTGCTTGTCTTTTTACTCTACCTAAGTGCCTGAGGTTACAGATGTAAAAAGGAAAGGTGGGGAGAAGTTTTAAATGAGAATACCTTAAAAACAGTGGAAAGTCTATGGGATTTGAGGCATTCTGATAATGTCTACACAATAAAGAATACAAAAGGGTAAAGTAGACTAATAGAGAACAATACAAAGACAAAACAGGCGGGGTGCCTCAAACCGGTTTGACATCCCACAGGAAAGCCATAAACTACCTAGTTGGCTGGCAAGCTTCAGCTAAACAAATGGTATCCACTACTTGAGGGCAGGTGTGAAAAGACAGTGTGGGGGATGGAGCATCAGACGACCTTGGTAAGGATGACTGTGTTTGGACTTGCAACAGCCTATAAGCCAGAAACTAGGGGATGGTCTTAAGTTGGCTGTTTGGGATTGGTTTAGAATTAGACACCATTCTGTACCATGGCACCCTACTGGCCCAAGGATTTTACAGAAATGTATGAAATTGGTAAGTTTATCCCTCCCTCTGTCTCTCTCTCATTCACTCATACCATGGCTTTAAAGAGAAGAACAAAAGCAGAAAGCACAACTTGGCAGCCACATTGAGACAAACATGAGGCCAGTCTTGAAGAAAGCTGACTAGAAATGATGACTTTAAACTAGAGACAAGTGACTACAAGTCTGTAGGGCACCTGAACCTACATATCTAGCATTTATCAGGATGTATGGTTGCAAGTATTCACATGAATATTATCAATAATAAATTATTTCAAGTTGCAACTTAACTTGTGTTTGTGGATAAATTTTTGTACCCTAAATAAACCCCCAAAACACTTTAATTTAATTTCAACCTCAACTAAATACATTACCTTAAAAAAAGAATGTAAAGGTAAACCCATATACTGTACAGTACTGTACTGATATGTCACCCGCAGTGTTAGAATGTAAAATACAGAGGTTACCGCTATATGTACTATAATTCATGCAAGCACGTTTTCATTGCCAGAAGCCTTAGAAGGTGCAGGGCATTTCGGCGGGATCTTGGGGCTTTAACCCTTAACACTAGAATTACCAGAGCCAACAAAAAAAAAACTCGTAAATCCGGCCCACCTTAAATCCCTTCGCACCTCTCCGTCAGCGTCTTTTGTCTTCTAAATGTGTTGATAAGCCCAAGCAGCAAGCAGCCTGCTATACTATACCCCCCACCACCTCAGAACGGGCAAGAGGTTCTCCCAGTTCCTGTCTTGATTGATTATCTGGGAGTGAGCTACCCAGAATCATAAGGGGAAATAATTTGATGTGTGTTTTGTGTCTACAACAATTTGTGTGAACACATCATTAAAACAGAAACGTTTTTCATATTTTAGTAAAAAATAACAAAATGTAGACATGAACTGTATAATGTGTGAAGGCTGACGGCCCAATATCAAATAAACACTTTCACAAAAGGTACAAGTACAATACGACAGCTTCCGTGGTGTAGCGGTCATGAGTTCGAAACCGGCTTCCCAGCAAATTTACCATTTTGAGTAGTGAGCTGCTCTTATTGGTTATATTATACAATAAAAAAAATACATTTGATTTGTGTCTGTAACAGCCAGTTGTAGAACATGACCCAGACAGGCAGACACGTTGTAATCACCCCACACATGTTTATTACAGTGCTCCATTATTTACAAAAGTGCCACAGTCCCCAAAGTCCTGGCCAACACACACAATGCCTTCTCTTCAGGCCGCCTCCTTGCCTCCTCCAGAGACCTCGTCCTTCGTCACTCGTCCCTTTTATATGCACCAGGATGTGCTCCAGGTGCTTCCCGGCAATCTTCCACCGGCACTCCCCAGTGTGGCGGAAGTGCCAACTGCGTACCTGGAAGCACTCCGGGTGTCCCTGCTTCTCTCCCCCCCCCAGCACTTCCTGGTGTGGCGGAAGTACTGAGGTCCAGGGCTTCCCCCCGGCGGTGACCATGGGCCCCTACAGGGTTAAGCTTCAAAGCTCTGTACCCGTGGTCCCCATAGCAACCAGGGTGGTCGCCCCCACGTGGTCTGGGGAAGGCGCAAGCCCTCTTCCGGTCTTCCGGGGTGTCCCGGCCCACAATCACGATACAGCACCCAGTCCCCCACCCCAGATCTGCTTTGACATCATGGACCGTAAGGTGCATACTAATTCAGCATGAGCAGGAACACTCAATAAAACTGAATAAAAAAAATCGAGTGAAGGGGAGATACGAAGAAGGCAGATTCACCAGCGTTTGTGTGTCAGCTTTTATCTATCCAGATCAGCAGAATGTCCAGTTCCATTGCCTGAAAACACCACTCACATCTACAGTTGTTCCCAGTTTAAAATAAAAAGTAACAGCGCCAGATCCCTGGGGAGGCGGTAGTATGTATCGTGATCGTGACTGAGAGAATAAAAGTGAAAAAAAATATGCTAACTTTTACAAGTGCTATAAATGTACACCGGCTGTTACAGACGCAAATAAAATGTATGTGCTTACTGTATAATATTAACAATAAGAGCAGCACACTACTGAAAATGGTAAATATAGGAGGCAGTCCGGATCGAAAAGGGGACTCTTGAGTACTAGTCAGCAAATCTTACAGCTACGCCATGGAAGCTATTGTATTGTCCTTGAACCTTTTGTGAAAGTGTTTATTTGATCTTTGGACTTCAGCTTTCACACATTATATAGTTTATGCCTACATTTTATAATTTATTACTAAAATATGAAAAACGTTTCTGTTTTAACAATGTGTTTACACAGATTATCGTAGAAGCGGGAAACACATGAAATGCATGTGTTCCAAATAACGATCTATTATTTCCACTCTAAAACTCCAGCACTTCACTCCCTGATAATCAAGGCATGAGCTGGGAGAACTTTGTGCGTGTTCTGAGGCGGTGGGGGGATGGAATAGCAGGCTGCTTGCTGCTTGGGCTTATCGACACATTTAGAAGACAAAAGACACTGATGGAGAGGTGCGAAGGGATTTAAGGTGGCCCAGATTTATGAGTTTTTTCGTAGGCTCTGGTAATTCTAGTGTTAAACTGCCAAATACTTGGGGGTTAATGCACCACTGGATGCCAAATACTTTTTTGCTGCACTTTTTAAGTAAACGTCACAATTCACAAAGAAAAAGTGAAATTTTAATGGAACACATTTTTTTCATGCAAAGAGCATCACAATTACTGCAACACTGATCATTTTACACACTGCTAATGAACTGTAAAAACTATTTAAAAAACTACTGGAACAATATGTACAAGGTGCAACTGACGCCATTGATGAAATTCAGTAAATCACAGAGCCAACTGCGCTTGAACTGGCTGCATGCAAGCACACAGAGGTAAATACTGATACTTGCAGGCTAGTCTAGTGCAGCAGCTGAATCCCAGAGACAGTGAGGCTGCAGTGCCCGGCAGTGGTACTCAGCTCCTACGAGCTGGCAAATGGCACTGTGAAAATGACTATAGCCGGTTGCGGCGGTTTAAGGATTAAGAAGAACAAAACGGAAAACACGAGAACACTCAGCTGGTGATGCGTCACAGGGCAGCAGTCAATCAGCAGCAAGGAGAAATTAATAACGCTGTAGCAGTCCAGTGCCACTAAGATTCACACCGACGAGAAGACGGTGATTTATTTTTTTTATAGTGTAGATTCCAGGGACACACCCAGCCTTGACCCGCCCCGCATGCACTCACAAACAGAGACAAAAACAAAGCAAACCGGTAATCAAACAGGAAATAAAGAATGTAATGAAAACAAATGAAAACAACGATACCACCCCTCTTCCCCTTACAGCGATTATACATTAAATACAACAAAGTACCAACAAAACACACATAGTAAAGTTCATGAAAAACGGCAATGGATGAAATTTAATGATGCAAATAGATAGTCCAGAGATCCGCATGTTGAATGGGAATGTAAAGATAGTCCTACCGGTAGTTCCTTAAATGGTGAAGATGGGTGGACAGGTTCAGGAGTGCTCCTTTCTTTGCAGGATGGCAATGAATCTACTTACAGTCCTCATGTACACAGACAGAAGGCAGACAATCCAGACCCCAACCATGAAACAATCCAGGATAAAACGAATAAGTACAGGTAACCCAACAGATGGCAGGCAGAGAGACAGGAACTTGAAACACAAATTACAAAAACTTTTTTTTTCTTTTGGTCACCGGCCCCCTTTTTAAAAGCCGCGCTGACATCCTTTGACCCCAACAGCCCCTGCACCCTCAGCAGAAGACCAATCAGAGCCACTGCAGGGACTGTTGGGAGTTACAGTTTCAAATTCAAATTGGCTACTTTTACCATCCCAAGCTGTGTTTTCCTCTATGGTTGCTTCCTGTTCTTTCTACAGTGCAGTACTGCGACGAAAAAAGCCATAAACAATTGCAGAGGATATTTGCAGTTTCCGCTAACAATTATTAGTTAGGTTCTAAGGAAAAATCCGCGAACGACTAAGGCCACGAACCCTGAACCGCGTCTTTGTAGGGGTCTACTGTACTTACATTTTCCAAATGTGAAATTTGTGTTTGTTTATTTAATTAATACAACGTAGTACAAAATGTAAATGTGGGATGATGTTTGTTGTAAAGTTAGCCCTTGCCATTCATGGATTTGAGGATTCGCCTATTCGTGGGTTTGTCATCAATTTGCGACCTACTGTGAAAAACTGCAGATGATGCATGTAGGTTAGAAAGTGTAAAGAAAACTAAAAAATGTCATAAATGTATAAAACATATGTAATATTAATCATTCTTCTTGTTTACCACCATAAATATATATACAAATTAATATATGTAAAAAGTTATAGTTCATTAAATAACTATGGAACTATGCACTTTGACAGGGGGACACCATACATCTTTCTACCAAGGCAAAATCAGAATTTCTATTTGAGGGTTTCCAATTATTGAAGTGGACAATATTGTGCCTCCTTCTGTAATATAGTATATATATATATATATATATATATATATATATATATATATATATATATATACATATACACTAACAGTAAGTATAGCTTTACTGGTATACAGTGATCCCTCGCTATATCGCGCTTCGCCTTTCGCGGCTTCACTCCATCGCGGATTTTATATGTAAGCATATTTAAATATATATCGCAGATTTTTTGCTGGTTCGCGGATTTCTGCGGACAATGGGTCTTTTAATTTCTGGTATATGCTTCCTCAGTTGGTTTGCCCAGTTGATTTCATACAAGGGACGCTATTGGCAGATGGCTGAGAAGCTAGATTGCTTACTTTTCTCTCTCTCTTGCGCTGACTATCTGTGATCCTGACATATGGGGATTGAGCAGGGGGGCTGTTCGCACACCTAGACGATACGGACGCTCGTCTAAAAATGCTGAAAGATTATCTTCACGTTGCTATCTTTTGTGCAGCTGCTTCCTGAAACGACATGCTGCACAGTGCTTCGCATACTTAAAAGCTCGAAGGGCACGTATTGATTTTTGACTGAAAAACAAACTCTGTCTCTCTCTCTCTCTCTCCCTGCTCCTGACGGAGGGGGTGTGAGCTGCCGCCTTCAACAGCTTTGTGCCGCAGTGCTTCGCATACTTAAAAGCCAAACAGCCCTATTGATTTGTTTGCTAGAGATTGTTTTCTCTATCTATGTGACATTCTGTGCTCCTGACACGCACTCCTTTGAAGAGGAAGATATGTTTGTATTTTTTTAATTGTGAGACAGAACTATCATCTCTGTCTTGTCATGGAGCACAGTTTAAACTTTTGAAAAAGAGACAAATGTTTGTTTGCAGTGTTTGAATAACGTTCCTGTCTCTCTACAACCTCCTGTGTTTCTGCACAAATCTGTGACCCAAGCATGACAATATAAAAATAACCATATAAACATATGGTTTCTACTTCGCGGATTTTCTTATTTCGCGGGTGGCTCTGGAACGCAACCCCCGCGATGGAGGAGGGATTACTGTATTCATCAAGCAGTTACCCAACTATCATATAAGTAAAAAAGTATTGTCATGTACATAAATATCAAAATACAATACAGAGCTTGAACTCTAATGTGTGGCAAAAATGGGGATCGTCCCAGTGTAACAACAAATGAGGTTTATAATATTGGGGTACTTCAGCATATAAAGAATATTATCATCATAAACTACATGATTTGTATTAGCATGTGTACATTCTGAATTTACTCTTCTATTTTCTGTCCAATAACTAAAAAATAGTGCTTATAATCCATACTAAATATTAAAATTCAAACATTATTATATGTGTAGTGCTGAATTAGTAAATTCCAAGATAATTCTGGATTTTTTTATTTGAATAAACTCTTTAAAGCTGTTTTTACTGTTTAAAAGTCAGGTTCTATTAAGTTTGTAACTTTTGCTATTCTAAATTTTTTTCTATCTGCATTATTAGTTAGTTAAAGAATATTACTGAAGAGTGATATTTAGTGGATGAGTCAAAGTAATTCAAATTTCTAATGTCAGAAACTCATGGTGCATTAATTTTCCAAATCTTTATTTTTATTTTTTTTACATTTTTCTCAACTTTAAAGCTTCTTGTATGAATTTAAACTTGTCAGTTCTACATGAATCCTTTATTTCAGAGCTCTGGTTTCTTATGTGAGTGATCACATTTTGTTATTGCTTTTTTGCCCGAGTACAAATCCAGAATGAGAACATTAATTTTGCTGTCATTACCTGTACACAAAAAATTATAACTGTGAGGCAAATTTATAACTGTGAGGCAGCATTGCATTTGTCAACATACCATTCAAATATATGACGTGTGCTTTCACTTAAGGGTTATACTAATGAAAGGCAGTTTGCCCTCAAAAGCCAAATGAATGACACAAATTCAGTATTTGCAGATTCAGGTATTTAACAATGAAGTATGTATGCACTTTTACTTGTCCTGCTAACTGCATGTTTCAGCAATTACGCTTCTCTACTAACATATTACATTTCATTTTAATAGCAAAATGTCCCTTTCCTACAGAGCACTAAAACATTAAACAAATTTTTTTATGGTGTTAGCAAATGAAGCAACTTCTGTCACTGCCAGGGTAGACAGGCCAAACAGCCACTTTGAGTCTTGTGTCGATGTTTACTTGTTGCAACTGTTGTTTGCACTGGCAGTCCTCCCACATCTCACAATTCTATTTGCGCAACTGTGAATGCATGTGAGGTCCTCCTCCTCTGCAATACTGAACTGCATGCAAACTAAACGGATGCTTGAAATGATGGAGAAGTGATCATTACAATCTGAAAATGAACACAAAGCCTCCATTCATTTCTCAGGACCATGCAGGACACTATTAAAATCGATTAATCTTCTTCAACTCTGCTTACAAATATGTGACAATATAAGTTAAACTATTTCACCTCATTTGATTGGGAACAGTTTTCTTGTCTTTTGTCAGATCTTTGCTTCTGGAACAGTGAAAACTCGCAGCCATTCCAAAAAGGAGGATTAGTGAATTGTCCACCTCATTGGGTTCATGTATCACATAATTCTGGCCTTATATATTTGAGAAAGTTTAGCAAAATCCAGGTTTTTCTAGACATGAAATTAGACTGATTATATTACTGCATCATAACTTTCTTATGGTTTCATAACCTAAGATATAACTCTGTACCTTCAAATTTTGACATTGATTTTGCTCGTCCATGACTGATCAGATGTCCTGAAATGGCTAACGGAACTATTTGAAGGCTCATATGGATTGTAAGGGAAAACATTTCAAACAACAAACAAATAAAATAATTATGCTAATCACATCATGTTTTGAAGTACTCTAAAACATTTTCCTAATTTGTTTTGAATGATAGAAAGTTTGTTTCTCTTTCGCAGTCCTGCTTACAATGATTGTCTTTTTTGCATACTTGGTGATGTTATTAAACTGTTTATATTATTACTCTGTTTCTTTTGTCTCAGTTCTTTGAATTACCTATCTGACTGAGTGAATGTGACTAGCAAAAATGCACTGTGACACTAAAGACTCCTCGCACAAGTGTTCAACCTCTAGCACTTTGTTATAAGAAAATTCACATTCTATAGTTGTTTGGTAATATGAAAGGTGTAGCAGAATGTGACATACTGGGCACATATCAGAATAATTAGCTGCTGTCTTCAATGACACCTGTAATATTTCACTGAAGGAATCCATGATCTTCACCAGCTTCAGACGTCCTACTTCCCCAATAACCATACGGGGGAAATAATAGGTCAAGGGCTGAAAAATGTCTAGCATCCTGGAAGCTCACAGAAGGCCAAATGGCTTGACTATCGATGCTGGGACAAATATGATCAAGGCCTTGAAAGTGACTCACCTGCAGTGCTTTGGACACAGGCTGCACAACTCCATAGGTAAGTGGGTTGTATATCCTACTGGGCCTATTGCCAATCTCAATTAACACTAGAACTGTCGGTGTTCAGAACACCAGGACCACCTTTAAATGCCAGCAGTACATATCACACCTTTCGTTTTTTGTTAATGGGCCATCGCATTAGCATACCACTCACTCACCCATCAAGAAAACAATGAGACAGTCAGTAATCCTCACAGCAGCAGAGTTGCCACAAAACATATAATACAGTTGTGGTTGTCACATATTTTAGTGCTCATTTATTTAAGTATTGGTTTCCATAATCCCAAACCGCTAATAAAATAAAAGCCTCTCATTTACATAAATACCAAAAGAACTGATCACTTTAATCACTTTTACAGTTGGGTATGGAAGGTTTTATTATTTCAAAAAAATATAAAACGTGTCATGTAATGTTTTTCTTGTGTTCTTTTTATATTTCTCGGAGTAAAAACGCAAATGGAATGACAAGCCGCTTCAGTCAAAAACAGTGCATTTTACAGTTCATTTCAAATAAAATGCAGAGTTTTCAACTTTGGTCATCTGTCTGGAGTGAGAAGTCTGCACACACATTTGCATGTATGTAAGTCTGTAGGGTTTGCAAAATACCCTTTTGATGTAGCTAATATTAGGTTTATAATGGAATAATATAAAATTTCTTGCATGAGCGTGAGAGTCTGAAAGCCAGAGTGTCACGCCAGATGCGTGAGAGCTGGCAACCCTGAAAACATACGTTTTTTGTTTCACTTGAGTTGATTTGTATAAAAAATATTACATTGTACAGATGTTAAAAAGTATGAACTTCAACGATCATGAAATCACCAATAAACTATGTCCATTTATGCAACAATTTATAAAATAAACACTGCGTTTGAAAACTTTTCAGGTGTATGATTTCAGGACAGAGCAGCCACCCTGTTAGGAACATTACAGCTTTTTGGTTGATGGTGTTAGATTCGCTGCTGTTATTAATTAACACTAACTGCACATTTGCGCAAACAAAAAGGCTGCATATGCCGAAGAACATCTTGCTTTGGAGTTTGATGTTCATTGGCGTTGGAAACTAGGCTGTTCTAGTGTCCAGCCAGATAATTAATCATTTTATACCCAAATAGCCAAAGTACTTATAATAATGTGCTATTCTTGTCAATATAGTGATTTAATTACAGTTGTTCAAAAGCCATTTTTTCTCTCTCCATTCACAGAGAATGCCATGAAAGACAGGCGGATTGACCATGCCAATGGAGTGTGCAAGATAGTCATCAGTGCATTCTCCTTTAGCTGGAAAAAACGTAGAGACATGGCAGCAGTACAAGCTGAACTTGGTCTACCAACCCACCAGCTCATCTCTGATTCTCCGAATCGGTGGGGTTCAAGACAACAAATGATTGAAAGAATGTTTGAACAAGAGAAGGCCACTGGGCAAGTGCTAGGCTCAGATAAAAAAAAAAAACAAGACACTTAGTATCCACATGGCAAGACACTGACATGCTGGAATCTTTGAACAGTGCCAATAAACCACTGCATGATTTCACTGATGCATTGTCTGGTGAAACCTACATAAATCAGTGCTCCACCTGTTCAACAACAGTCTACTGAAGTCTGAGCAGGGAGAGACACCTCAAAAAAAAAAATTAAAAGCAGCATACAGATGAATATGTATCTGAACAAGAAATACAGCTATCTGGCTACAGTTTAACTCTTAGACAAGGTGTCACTTGTAGACCCCTGATTCCGGACAATGCATATAGAAAATCACAAGTTGGACAGAGTAAAAGAAAGGGCTATTGCAGACCTAATGTCTTTGTTGGCTAAAAAGGCCCCCTCTAAATCATGCAGAGCTGTGAGTGTACATCAAGAGGATCCTGAAGTTCAGTGTGGAAGTTTGGAAAGTGTGCCCCAAGAAGATGCTGAGCCTGTGTCAAAAAGGAAAAAACACTCAGGAGCTTCTTCTAAAAGTCAGTAGCATTTGCCCTGACTTCTGAAGAAGACAAAGTCAGAGAAGGACTGTCAACTTACTTGCTGTGCGCTGTGCTCTGACAAAGACCCACTTCAGTGGTGGAAAGTACATGAAGCCATCTTCCCAAGGCTCAGTACTTTAGCTAGGAAATATTTATCGATCCCTGCAACAAGTGCCCCTTCTGAGAAGTTCTTTAGTGCAGAGGCAACATTTTGACATGCCAGAGGGCATGCGTCAAGCCAGAGTCTATACATAGACTGTTTTCATGGCAAGAAATTTGAAACTTTAAATAAATCTGAGACAAAAAACAACAGGTAATTCATTGTATAGCTGTTTCACATATCTATATTACTAAACGACAGTTTAATTTATGCACGGACGGCGGACGCACCGAAGCGCATGTGCACTGCGCCTCAGTGCCCCAGAGTCAAACCCAGCGGCTTCCCAGAGTCAGTAGGTGGCGCCCAAACAACACAACCTGTAAACTAAACTTGCTCTAATCCACTGTGCCAGCAGTCAGTGTGGCATATTTGAATCACATAACGGTAATTCAGTATTAAAATTAAGTTGGATTATGATTCCTAATAGTAAACGACTTCTACCTAACGACACAACCACAGAACAACAAAGACGAGACCGCATGGATAAAGACAATACACGGAAGCTCCTACAACGCGCTTCAGAAACACCAGAAGCAAAGACGTCACAGCTCCAAAATGAAAGAGCTCAACTAACGGAAATACAAAAACGAGCCCGTATGGATAAAAACAATGAACGAAGGCGCCCACAACGCGCTTCTGAAACAGCACAGGCAAAGGAGTCACGGCTCCAAAAAGTAACAGCTCAACGATTAGAAATACAAAAATGAGCCCGTATGGCTACGACCTGTGAACTAAACCTGAGGTAAAGCATGCACATCAGGTTGTACAGCCACCCGAACATGACCGCCCACACCACCGCATATACCACCTTCGTTTAGTAATATAGCCCTCCATGCCCGGATCCGCCACCATGGTCACTTCAGCACGCCAATCCGCCGCCGTCAGCAAACGACTTCTAGCTGACGACACAGCCATAGAAAAACAAAAAAGAGACTGCATGGATAAAAACAATAAATGAAGGCGCCTACAACGCGCTTCTGAAACACCAGAACCAGATGAGTCACAGCTCCAAAAGAAACCGCATTAGTACAAATATGTTTATTTAATTAAATGAAAAATGTCCCAGGACGCACCCACCCTCCATGATATTGCATCCCTCCAAATATCGGAGGGAACAGAAAGTGATTGCCATTCTTGGATTTGCGATTCTTTCGAGAATTGCCGGGTTACCGGTTGTATACCATTACTTTGTTTGGATCAAACACAGCCTCAGACATATGTTAGTCATTTGTTGCTGTTCTTGTTATTCTTCTGCACTTTAATGATTGAAGAATGTTTAACATTGTTTTATTGTTGCACTGCTATACAATGTTTGAGGAAAAAGCTTACTGAAGACCTTTCTTATTTGTTATTTATAATTTATGTTGTTATTGCCAGCCCATGGTGCTTTATTTTATGTAAATGTATTTCAGTTTATTTGATAAATTATTTTTCTGCATTATATGTTTAATTTTATATTTATTATTTAATATTTATTTTATATGTAATTTTTTATGAAACCGTTGAAGTGTAGCTTTTTTGTTATTGTTGTTTCCATATAGTTTCAACATAAAGAAAACTATTTTTGAGTTCTGTTGTGTCGAATTCATGTAAAAAAAAATGAATAAAATCAAAAATCATCCATAGCACTGGAAAATCAAGAATTTATTTTTTGCCCATATCGCCCAGCCTTACTATGTAATATTCTGGTACAGCTTCTGCTCAGTTCAAGGTCATAAAACACTAGATAGGGTGCTATATAGGAGGTATTTTAACCTTTTCAACTGACAGATTTCAGGTAACAGACCAAAGCCCGAAAGTCTTGTCATGCTAAGAAGAAGTTCAGTGTAGTTTGGGAAAGCTAAAAAAAAATCTGAAAAGAACAGATACTTTCAGTACCAATCGATACAAACGTTACAAAAACTAATGGTTGTAGCCTCTTTTTTTCCCTCATTTATTGAATTTATATAAAGCATTTAACATTCCATACAATCAAGTCAAACTTAACAAAACTAAATTCAATTCAACCCCCACCCATGAGAAACAGAGGAAGGCCAACAGCCAGAGTACAGTAATCCATCCTCCATCGCGGGGGTTGCGTTCCACAGCCACCCGCAAAATAAGAAAATCAGCAAAGTAGAAACCATATGTTTATATGGTTATTTTTATATTGTCATGCTTGGGTCACAGATTTGCGCAGAAACACAGGAGGTTGTAGAGAGACAGGAACGTTATTCAAACACTGCAAACAAACATTTGTCTCTTTTTCAAAAGTTTAAACTGTGCTCCATGACAAGACAGAGATGACAGTTCTGTCTCACAATTAAAAGAATGCAAACATATCTTCCTCTTCAAAGGAGTGCGCGTCAGGAGCACAGACTGTCAGAAAGAGAGAGGAAAGCAAACAAATCAATAGGGCTGTTTGGCTTTTAAGTATGCGAAGCACCGCCAGTACAAAGCTGTTGAAGGCGGCAGCTTACACCCCCTCCGTCAGGAGCAGGGAGAGAGAGAGAGAGACAGAGAAAAACAAACAATCAAAAATCAATACGTGCCCTTCGAGCTTTTAAGTATGCGAAGCACCGTGCAGCATGTCGCTTCACGAAGCAGCTGCGCAGAAGGTAGCAACGTGAAGATAATCTTTCAGCATTTTTAGATGAGCGTCCGTATCGTCTAGGTGTGCGAACAGCCCCCCTGCTCAATCCCCCTACGTCAGGCTCAGAGAAAGTCAGCACAAGAGAGAGAGAGAGAAAAGTAAGTTGGGTAGCTTCTCAGCCATCTGCCAATAGCGTCCCTTGTATGAAATCAACTGGGCAAACCAACTGAGGAAGCATGTACCAGAAATTAAAAGATCCATTGTCCGCAGAAATCCGCGAACCAGCAAAAAATCTGCGATATATATTTAAATATTCTTACATATAAAATCCGCGATAGAGTGAAGCCGCGAAAGGCGAAGCGCAATATAGCGAGGGATCACTGTAAAACTTTTGAGAGTAATAAAGAGAGAAAGGAGTCTTTCTCCCCAGTATAAATGCTTATTCTAAAATATTACTGATTAGATCTTGCCAGGTTTTAAAATTAAAAGTTAAGAGCAGATTCTCTAAGAGAGAATTTGATTTTTTCCAATTTCAAATAGTATATAACATCATTTACGCACTGACTTAACAGAGGTGGGGTTAGGATTATTCCAGCTGAGCAAGATCAGTCTACGAGCCAATAATGAAGTAAAGGCAATTACAGTTTGCTTGTCCTTCTCCACTTTAAGTTTATCTGGGAATACACCAAACACAGCTATTAATGGATATGGGGTAACTGTGACACCAAGGCTGTCTGATAGGCATTTAAATATTTTTGTCCAGAATGATGTTACTTTGGTACATGCCCAAAACATGTAGCCTAATGAAGCTAGAGCTTGATTGCATCTTTCACAGGTTGGATCATGCCCTGAAAATATTTTGAACAATTATAAGCAAGATAGATGTGCTCAATAAAAAATTTTAAGTTGAATAATTGAATGTTTTGCACATATGGAGCTAAAGTGAATTCTGTGCATGGCTGCCTTCCACTCCTTTTCTAAAATGATGAGTAAGAGTTCCTTTTCCCACTGTACTCTGAGATCTTTAAAAGGAAGGGACTTTAAAATGGTTTTATATATTATAGAAATGCTGTTGGAGTCTTCAAGACTGACAATATCTCTTCTGGAATAGAAATAGGTGGGAGGTGAGGAAAATTGGACAGATTTTGTTTAGGAAAGTTTATAATTTGGAGTTTGTGGAAAAATTGTGTTGATGGGAAACTAAATTTAGAGTATAATTGTTCAAAGTATTTAGCTGTGGTATCAGTAATGTATCAAAAATTGCATTAGATTGTGTCTTGTATTCTTTAAACTGAGTAGAACATAAGGACTTATAGTAGTCTCTAAATGTGTGCATTATACTTTTATCGCTAATGATTCTATCTCCATCTGTGTTGGTGATTACTGATATTGCATTGCGAACATCCTGCTTGTGGATTTGTTGAGCTATGATCTTATTAGCTTTCTCTCCGTATTCATAGTGATGATGTTGTGATTTAAAAATTAGTTGTTCTGTTTTTTTTGTTGTCAAAAGGTTGAGTTCTGATTGCAAAGCCTGTCTTTTCCTAAAAAATGCCTCATTTGGAGACCTGGCTTGTTCTTGATCTATTCTGGTAATTTCACTGATTAACTCTGAGGCCTTCTTGGTTTCCGATTTATTTTTGTGGGAAAGATACGAGATGATCTGTCCTCTTTAAAATGCCTTCAGAGTTTAACAGAGTGTCCCTGCAGAGAACACAATTGTCTCTAAAAAAAAAAATCAATTTGCTTGGATATAAATTCTGTACAGTTCTCGTCAGCTAATAACGGGGTTAAGATGCCAGCTGCAAGATGAGTATGTGGTTCATAGTGATGGGAACTCCATGATTAGAGGGGTATGGTCAGAGATGACAATAGCGTCGTATTTGCAAGATTTGACTGTAGGCAAGAAATTGTTATCTATAAGGAAACATTCTGACCTGTCATTGTTTACATATGTTTTAAAAAACTATTATCATACACTGGTAATTTCTGTATTATCTATATCTATTATTTATTTATTATATTACATATCTGACACATCAATATTGCTGCTACTTTTTTGTCTTGTCTTTGCACAATGTTTTGTCTTGTCCATCCATCCATCCATCCATTATCCAACCCGCTATATCCTAACTACAGGGTCACGGGGGTCTGCTGGAGCCAATCCCAGCCAAAACAGGGCGCAAGGCAGGAAACAAACGCCGGGCAGGGCGCGCGCACATACACACACACCAAGCACACACTAGGGACAATTTAGAATCGCCAATGCACCTAACCGGCATGTCTTTGGACTGTAGGAGGAAACTGGAGTACCCGGAGGAAACCCACGCAGACACGGAGAGAACATGTAAACTCCATGCAGGGAGGACCCGGGAAGCAAACCTGGGTCTCCTAACTGCAAGGCAGTAGCACTACCCACTGCGCCACCGTGCCGCTCATCTTGTCTTGTTTGTGTTCTAATTTAAAATTTTAATTCTATTTTTAATTTATTATTTGCACGTCATGTTGTTACACTGAGGACCCTGAGCTTCGCAATTTTGTCTGTCTGTATACTTGTATATGGTTGAGATGACAATAAAGTTCACTCCGACACTTTGACACTTTTGAAATAATCAATACTTGATTGACAATGATGTACTAGTGAGAAGAAGGAATATATTCTTAAGTATGGATTTAGAAATCTCCATGGGTCTCATAAGTTATGATGAATTAAACACTGTGTCATAATTTTTGTGTTAGATGTTATTGCCCCTGTAGTTGAAGACCTATTCCGGTCTGGATTTAAAACACAATTAAAGTCTCCAGCCATTATACTTTTACTAGTGTTTAAGTTAGGAATCAAAGCAAATACGTTTTGGATGAAGTCCCTATCATCTACACTGGGCGCGTAGATATTCATCAAAATCACTTTACAATAAACACTAGAATTTTACATTTTACACTGGCTGTTACAGACTGAAATCAAAGGCTTCTTCTTTTTGGACATATACAGCGTTAGCACGGTGCTGTCAGATCTAAACAGAAGGGTGGAGAATTGCTCGCGTACTAAAGTGACTTTAGCTGCAGGTGGAAGTCCTATTTTACTTATGGTGCCAAGCAGAGTTGCGTTGTGGTGCAGCAGTCTATTAGCTAGCGAAAATGCTGTGAAGAAGCTGAATGTCACTGAGAGAATAAAACTGAATAATGAAAAAAAAAAAAACAAGCACTAACTTTTAAAAGTAGCCAAAATTTACACCGGGTGTTACAGACACAAATAAAATGTGTTTTTATTATATTGTGGAAATAATAATAAAAATAATAGCAGCTCTCTACTCAAAACGCGGAGTGCCCGGTCTCAAACCCGGGACCTTCAGGTTGTAAGGCAGCAGTTATTACCTCTGCACCATTCAAGAATACATGTAAACTCCCTGTCAATTGACATTTCACCTTAGAATTAAGGCTAAAAAGTTATATCTTGGTCTCATCAGACCAGAGAATCTTATTTCTCACCATCTCAGAGTCCTTCAGGTGTCTTTTAGCAAACTCCATGCGGGCTGTCATGTGTCTTGCACTGAGGTATGTGTGGAGACAACCAGACACTGCTCATCACTTGTCCAATACAGTCCCCACAGTGAAGCATGGCGGTGGCAGCATCATGCTGTGGGGGTGTTTTTCAGGTGCAGGGACAGGACGACTGGTTGTAATCGAGGGAAAGATGAATGTGGCCAAGTACAGGGATATCCTGGACAAAAACCTTCTACAGAGTGCTAAGGACCTCAGACTGGGCCGAAGGTTTACCTTCCAACAAGACAATGACCCTAAGCACACAGCTAAAATAACAAAGGAGTGGCTTCACAACAACTCTGTGACTGTTCTTGAATGGCCCAGCCAGAGCCCTGACTTAAACCCAATTGAGCATCTCTGGAGAGACCTAAAAATGGCTGTCCACCAACGTTTACAATCCAACCTGACAGAACTGGAGAGGATCTGCAAGGAGGAATGGCAGAGGATCCCCAAATCCAGGTGTGAAAAACTTGTTGCATCTTTCCCAAGAAGACTCATGGCTGTATTAGCTCTAAAGGGTGCTTCTACTAAATACTGAGCAAAGGGTCTGAATACTTAGGACCATGTGATATTTCAGTTTTTCTTTTTTAATAAATCTGCAACAATTCTTTTTTTTGTCTGTCAATATGGGGTGCTGTGTGTACATTAATGAGGGAAAAAATTAATTTAAATGATTTTAGCAAATGGCTGCAATATGACAAAGAGTGAAAAATTGAAGGGGGTCTGAATACTTTCCGTACCCACTGTATATACATACATACAGACATATATATGTAAATATATACGTACATACACATAAACACACACACATACAGTTAGGTCCATAAATATTTAGACAGAGACAACTTTTTTCTAATTTTGGTTCTGTACATTACCACAATGAATTTTAAATGAAACAACTCAGATGCAGTTGAAGTGCAGACTTTCAGCTTTAATTCAGTGGGGTGAACAAAACGATTGCATAAAAATGTGAGGCAACTAAAGCATTTTTTAACACAATCCCTTCATTTCAGGGGCTCAAAAGTAATTGGACAATTGACTCAAAGGCTATTTCATGGGCAGGTGTGGGCAAGTTTGTCGTTATGTCATTATCAATTAAGCAGATAAAAGGCCTGGAGTTGATTTGAGATGTGGTGCTTGCATGTGGAAGATTTTGCTGTGAACAGACAACATGCAGTCAAAGGAGTTCTCCATGCAGGTGAAAGAAGCCATCCTTAAGCTGCTAAAACAGAAAAAACCCATCTGAGAAATTGCTACAATATTACGAGTGGCAAAATCTACAGTTTGGTACATTCTGAGAAAGAAAGCAAGCACTGGTGAACTCAGCAACGCAAAAAGACCTGGATGTCCACAGAAGACAACAGTGGTGGATGATCGCAGAATCATTTCCATAGTGAAGAGAAACCCCTTCACAACAGCCAACCAAGTGAACAACTCTATCCAGGAGGTAGGCGTATCGATATCCAAGTCTACCATAAAGAGAAGACTGCATGAAAGTAAATACAGAGGGTGCACTGCAAGGTGCAAGCCACTCATAAGCCTCAAGAATAGAAAGGCTAGATTGGACTTTGCTAAAGAACATCTAAAAAAGCCAGCACAGTTCTGGAAAAACATTCTTTGGACAGATGAAACCAAGATCAACCTCTACCAGAATGATGGCAAGAAAAAAGTATGGAGAAGGTGTGGAACAGTTTATTATCCAAAGCATACCACATCATCTGTAAAACACGGTGGAGGCAGCGTGCATGGCTGCCAGTGGCACTGGCACACTAGTGTTTATTGATGATGTGACACAGGACAGAAGCAGCCAAATGAATTCTGAGGTGTTCAGAGACATACTGTCTGCTGAAATCCAGCTAGATGCAGTCAAATTGATTGGGCGGCGTTTCATGATACAGATGGACAATGACCCAAAACATACAGCCAAAGCAACCCAGGAGTTTATTAAAGCAAAGAAGTGGAAAATTCTTGAATGGCCAAGTCAGTCACCTGATCTTAACCCAATTGAGCATGCATTTCACTTGCTGAAGACTAAACTTCAGACAGAAAGGCCAACAAACAAAAAGCAACTGAAAGCCACTGCAGTAAAGGCCTGGCAAAGCATTAAAAAGGAGGAAACCCAGCATCTGGTGATGTCCATGAGTTCAAGACTTCAAGCTGTCATTGCCAGCAAAGGGGTTTCAACCAAGTATTAGAAATGAACATTTTATTTCCAGTTATTTAATTTGTCCAATTACTTTTGAGCCCCTGAAATGAAGGGATTGTGTTAAAAAAATGCTTTAGCTGCCTCACATTTTTATGCAATCGTTTTGTTCACCCGACTGAATTAAAGCTGAAAGTCTGCACTTCAACTGCACCTGAGTTGTTTCATTTAAAATTCATTGTGGTAATGTACAGAACCAAAATTAGAAAAAAGTTGTCTCTGTCCAAATATTTATGGACCTAACTGTACATATCCAACTGGAATTATAATTGTAATTAAAATATTAAAGTGGCAGGGAAGGAAATAAAATGTACAACTACAGCAAAAGTCTCAATGCAAATTTGCCAAATTGCAGGTAAAGTCTTCTTTGCCTTGCCAGGAAATGATGTGACATCAATCATATTTCAAAAAGTGTCGAGATCAGTTTTTTCAGCGCTTTTTCTGCTTCATCCGGAGAACTAAAAATGTAGAACTTGCCTTGAATATCTACTCTTAATTTAGCATGATACAAATCCACTCTTAATTTAGCATGATACAAGAGGCTGTATCTAAATTTGGCTTTGCGTAAGCACTGTTTAATGCTGTAAAATGTGGCATGTTTAGGAGCTGTTGAAGGTGAATAATCAGGGAAAATGCAAATTTGGTTATTTTTAAATATAATCTCTTGTTTCTGTCTGAGAGGTGTAATAAGTACATAAGTTTAATATGTCACTGTGCTGTGTACAAAAATTTTTTTACAAATGCACTCGCATGTACAGCTAACACAAGGCCAGATTTAGCATGCAGGGACTCATCATTTAGAACTGCTAGGCAAGCATTAGAAGACAAGAAAGGGACAACTACAAAAATGGGCATTGTACTATTTCTGTGTGACAGAGTCAGCATGACATTGGATCTTCTTTTCCTTGTTTGGAATGCCATGATTTACCTAAGTGGGGCCTGCACATGAAGAAAGGGTATAAAACCTTGGAACACTGCCCGGCACACCTTTGAAGCCGACAGACAGATGGGCGATAACGTCATCCGATCCTGAAAATCCTTCCTGCACAGCGACGAAAATGGCAGACTATATATATCGAGCTCCCACTTCGGTAAAAAGTCTTGCTATGGCTTCCTCGTCTGTATTGCCATGTAAATCGCGTCATTAAAGAAAGCTAAGTTATTTTCTCTTATGTGATTTCTTACCACCGTATCGCTATGGGAGGGATATTGGCTCTTTATATCTATTTAGGTTTAGGTTACTTAAAATGCCGCAATTGCAAAACAAACGTATTTCCAGGGAGCTAGTGCTTCCTAGGGGAAAAAAAGAAGCAACATCAGATTCATTTTAGACCATGATTCATTGAAACATACAATGAGGCCTCTAGGTTTTGAGGCATTCGATCCACGTACACAGTAAGCTGCTGATATCCCGGTGTTGATTTGAAGTCCTCTCCAATTATTTGAGAGAATAGTTCAGCGATGAATTTCACTGGGTTTGGGATTTCACGGTTTTCAAGGAGACTTTCAATTCTGATATTATTTCTTCTATATCCATCTTCTAGCATAGTTAGTCTATTTCCAAGCACTTTGCATTCAGATTTAGTAACCACTACTTTTGTGTCAGCGGGGGTAGCCAATTGTTCAACTATTTCAATACGAGTCGTGAACACTTGCTTAACATCTTCAAGCTGAGCATCAAGATGCTCTAAATTTATTTTCAAACTTACTTGCATATTCCTGTATTTTTTCCTCATTTTTTTCTAGCATACTTTAAAGGTTGCCTCAAAAGATTGCACTGCTCCAAGTCTTTAATATTCTGAATCAGCTTCACATTTGTCATGTTTATGTCCTTTATATCTTTCCTTATATCATTTGTATTGCTCTTTATCTCATTTATGTCCTCCCCGAATGAGGTAGTTATTACGGTAGTTATTGCGGTGATCATTGCGGCAATCGTTACCTTTGGCTAGGACTGTTTGTTTCGGTCTTCTCCGAGCTCAACGGGTGGAGTAGCAAGCTCAATCAGAGTCGGTGCTGCTGGCTCACAGTGGTTAACTAACAGTGTGGAAAGTAAGGCCATTTTCAGTTTCAACGAACCTTCTGTCGACAAAGTCTCCTGGTCCATCTCACTTGCACTTTCACTCTCAGCTGGCGGCGTCAGGTCCCAGGAGATCCAGTTTTTCACCTACAGTCATATGAAAAAGTTTGGGAACCCCTCTTAATTCTTTGGATTTTTGTTTATCATTGGCTGAGCTTTCAAAGTAGCAACTTCCTTTTAATATATGACATGCCTTATGGAAACAGTAGTATTTCAGCAGTGACATTAAGCTTATAGGATTAACAGAAAATATGCAATATGCATCATAACAAAATTAAGACAAGTGCATAAATTTGGGCACCCCAACAGAGATATTACATCAATACTTAGTTGAGCCTCCTTCTGCAAATATAACAGCCTCTAGACGCCTCCTATAGCCTTTGATGAATGTCTGGATTCTGGATGGAGGTATTTTTGACCATTCTTCCATACAAAATCTCTCTAGTTCAGTTAACTTTGATGACTGCAGAGCAGTCAGGGGACTGTGACGGCCATTCCAGAACATTGTACTTCTCCCTCTTCACAAATGTCTTTGTAGAATTCCAACTGTGTTTTGCATCATTGTCTTGTTGGAATATCCAACACCTGCATAACTTCAACTTTGTGACTGATGCTTGAACATTATTCTGAAGAATTTGTTGATATTGGGTTGAATTCATCCAACCCTCGACTTTAACAAGGGTCGCAGTCCCTGAACTAGCCACACAGCATGATGGAAACTCCACCAAATTTGATAGTAGGTAGCAAGTTGTTTTCTTGGAATGCAGTGTTCTTCTTCCGCCATGCAAGAGTTTTTTGTTATGACCAAATAACTCAATTTTTGTCTCATCACTCCAAAGCACTTTGTTCCAAAATGAACCTGGCTTTTCTAAATGAGTATTTGCATACAACAAGCAACTCTGTTTGTGGCGTGAGTGCAGAAAGGGCTTCTTTCTCATCACTCAGCCATACAGATATTCTTTGTGCAAATTGTGCTGAATTGTAGAACGATGTACAGATACACCATCTGCAGCAAGATGTTCTTGCAGGTCTTTGGAGGTGATCTGTGGGTTGTCTGTAACAATTCTCACAATCCTGCTCATATGCTGCTCCTGTATTTTTCTTGGCCTGCCAGACCTGGGTTTAACAGCAACTGTGCCTGTGGCCTTCCATTTCCTGATTACATTCCTTACAGTTCAAACTGACAGTTCAAACTGCTGAGAAAGCTTTTTGTAGCCTTCCCCTAAACCATGATACTGAACAATCTTTGTTTTCAGATCTTTTGAGAGTTGCTTTGAGGATCCCATGTTGTTACTCATCAGAGGAGAGTCAAAGGGAAGCACAACCTTAAATACCTTTTCTCATGATTGGACACACCTTTCTATGAAGTTCAAGGCTTAACGAGCTAATCCAACCAATTTGGTGTTGCAATTAATCAGTATTGAGCAGTTACATGCATTAAAATCAGCAAAATTACAGGGGTACCCAAATTTTTACACAGCCAGTTTTTCACATTTGATTTAATTTCATACAACTAAATACTGCTTCACTAAAAATCTTTGTTCGGAAAACACCCCAGTACTCAGATGTTCCTAGGAAATGAAAGACATACCACGGTTATCTTTTTTGTTGAAAGTACAGTAAATTATTATGCAGGCTAAGAGGGGTTCCCAAACTTTATCATATGACTGTATGTGTTCCAGGTCAGTCTCCGCCAGGCCGTATCTTCAACTTGAAGTTGAGGCCTGTTTAGGCATGGATGAAGCTTTAATTGTCTTTTCTATTTCTTTCTAAGCCTTTATACTTGCATATGCTGTTGAGTAAATACAGGATACCTTGGGATGATAAAAAAAGGTAAAATAACACTGCTGCCAATGGAGTTCTGTCTCAGATGGCCATCTGCCGAAAAGGATGAGACCAAGCTTATAGCCTTTTTCAGTATCAGTAAAACCAAATGAAAGTCGGTACCTTACTCACACGTAACTGCACATAGATGAATTGCTCTAGAAAGCAAAGTAGTACATGAGCAAAACTTGAATAAGAACTACATATGAAAATGGCTCACGGTGATGGATGATACAGCATCAAATAAACACATGTCAAAAAGAAAGTAAAAGTTGAAGAAGTTTTGGGCAAACAGTCTATTTGGCTTGCATACACTGACGATGAAATGAACTGCATCATCCATTAATCTTTATTATGTTTTTAACCAGCAAATGATGCAAATATAAATCTTACAATACCAAATGTTACAAACCTAGCAGGGATATTTTGTAACAAACCAGATTTTAACACCATATTGTTATAAAACAGCTTTAAAGGTTTAAATTAAAATCTCCTAAATTATCTTGGAATTCAGTAATTCAACAGTAGAGCTATTATGTTTAGTAAGCAGTATTTTTCAGTTGCAAAACCTGCTACTGACACTGTGTGACCACGAGAAGTTCACTTCAACTGTGTGTGCTCCAACTGGAAAAAACAAAAGAAATGGAACAAGCTACATCTCAAATGTTGTAAGTAACCTTGGATGAAGGAGTTAGCCAAATAAGTTGTACTTTATATTCTACTATGAAATGGCACAATATTGCTTACTTTAATAATGGAGTTAATTTTAATAAAAAACAATTGAATGGGATTTCAGTTTTTGCCATGGTATCATGAAATTTAGCTTGTATTGGTATCTAATACAAAAAGTCTTGTTTTGTGACATCCCTAATTCAGTGTATTTTTTTTAGTTAAAACGTGTAGCTTTTGACTTCCATGTGAAACCTGTCTCTTGAACCCAGATTGTCAACAGTCAAAATCAAGATGAGCCTGACAAATGAGGACACAAACTTACAGCAAGGGGTAGGTGTAAAGAGTACTTAGTGCATTTATTAAAAATCATTCCAAAAAAGTGCTCAAATGGTGTTGTACAATATTTGAAATCTTCAAAAAATAAATAATCCAAAAAAACAGTGAAGATGAAAGTTAAAAACAGTCTCAATAAATAATCCAATAAAAAGGATAAGGTTAAAAACCAGAGATAGATACATAAAAACTATAAGCTCCAATGCTTCTCTTTAAACCTGGTGTCTCCTCCCCTTATCCTGTTCTGACCTTACAGAGGAAGGAGACACACGCCGATAGGTGCAATCAACCTTCATATCTGGGCCTGGGTCCCCATTGCCAGGCCCTCAGCACCATGATGCATGGTGCTGAGCCACAAATGTCTCCCGTCACCAGTTCCTCAGTGTCTATGGGAACACTGCATATTGGACTGCTCCTCCTCCCAGGAAAGCACTCAGTAGGAGTTCCCCTTCCACAGCCTCCAGCTCCTATAGCCCTGAGGCCCACACCCAACAACCTGCCTTTCACTCCCTTCAGCACATGCACTCTTTTCTCCATCCCTGTCTATTTTTTTTTTTACTTCTCTCCTTTTAACCTCCTTCTCTCCTTATCCATCCTTCTGTTCTTCATCATTCTCTTTTCTCTTTCTGGTTAGTCTATTTAGTTCCTCCTTCCGAGCAGGCTCCCTTATAAATTCTCCTATGTAATTGGGTGTAGGTGCAACAAGCCACTACCTACTAGGCTCAACTGAGGTGCCGACTGATCCACCCATCTCCATAAATGTATGCAGTGCAATCGGCCAAGTACCCCAATAAGCCACAGAGCAAAGATTGCCAGTAAACACAAACACCCAATTGAAGCGCTGCACACGATTATTTATTTAAAAAATGGGTACTGTCTGCTTTTCTAGAGTTGTCCCAGTTGCTGTAAAATGGAACATTTAGTTCAGCTGCTTTTCTGAATTTTCTAAAGAGCTCACTGTAATTGCAAAAATGGACATGTGCAAAGAACTTTTCTTAGCTGCTGAACACTTGGAAAAGAGATCTCCCTCTGTCTAAAAATCTTTGGTTTCATTGTTCAATTAAGGATATATAATTTGCAACTAATAAATTGGACCTTCTAGAAAATGTAATATGGGACTGAATGAAGATTACATGAACCCACACAGATTGTGAATTTTTTTGTAATGCTCATATTTGTTGGTTTTAGTTATTATGCAAAGAAATAAATAAATAAAAGCTTAAAGTCAGTCTTTTTGTGAGATCAAACCGAGTGATACAAGTGAAGATTCCTTGTCTAGATGCAGTCTCGTATGGGCTCAAAAGGACACTTTGGTAAGTATTCTATTAGTGGTAAACTGGGTTGAAGTAATGATTGAAAGTTAAAGACAGTTCTAGTCAGCAAGCAAACTGCTAATAGAGGTCCCTAAAATTGAATATGCAGTGCACAAGAATAAACTTGCACATCCATTGTCTTTTTCAAATCAGACTTGCAATTTTTTTCATCTGCATCCATACACTGTGGATCCAAAGCATGCATGCTTTACCTAAGTAGAGTGTTTTTTCCTTGTTTTTTCCTAAGTTTGATTAACTAAAGCGAAAAATGTTAATGAAAGATTCACAACTCTGTACAATCAAACTAAAAAACATGAAAATGTCTGAAAATTAGAACCTAACAAAAATAAGAAAATTAAGATGAAAATAGTTTTTTGAATAAAAATGAATCCTGAATTGCTGTTTGGATATTTATTAATGAAAAAAAACAAAAACAAAATAATTGCTTTATTTCACAAAATTTTGTTTTGCTTGCTGGTGGTATCATTGGCAGATTTAGCAGATGCATAGCACTCAATCAATGTTATCAATTGAGATGACATTATAAATAACATACAACATACATGTTTCAATGTGGGCAAACTGGTGATGGATAGCTTAGTGTCTCTGTTAGACAGCACTGTGAACTCAGGAGTTGTTAACCTGTATGGAGTTTACATGTTCTCCCAAAGCGTGTAAAACTGAAGACGATTGCAAGTTTTACAGCTGAATATTAGAATATTAGAATTGTATCATTAAGCACTCTCAGTTGCCAAAACATGTTTATTCCTTGTTGTTGTTAAATTACATCTGCCCAGTCTAGGTTCACTGGGAACTACCCATGTTTTAAAATTTGCTTATTGAGTGAATGATCTGAGATATTATAACAGACATTCAGGATTTCATGTAAACATGCTCTATATAAATGGAAAAACTTTCATCTATATGTCTATTATTAACACAATTCAAGTACTTTCAAGTATGAATTCCTTGAAAAAAAAAAACACTTCAAAATCTATAAATGTGCAGATGACATAGTAGCATCGGCAAATATCAAAATAAATATAAAATACAAGAGCGTACTGTTATGTATGCAGTGATCTATCAGCTTGCAAAGGTAATCAAACAAAAATAATCAATGCATTTTTGAAATTAAACAACTATTTCCTCTAACATACTACAGATTAAAATAACTAAAGAAATCAGATCATATCACTTCATTCTTAAGTTTTAGATTACACTAGAAGCCTTTAACTATCACATTATCAGGAGAAAATGGAGCTAGATCCCAGACATAAAAACTGTATGAATGAATACAAACATGAATGATACAAAATTTGACAACTATAAAGAAAACCATGTTTTCTGATTTGCAAAGAAGTGTCCATGGACGTTTTTGGTGAGTAAAACAAAACTAATAAAATGTGACAAAAATAAAAGTTAATTGCTAAAAAGCTAAAACTACACAAAAATAAAAAACAGAACAAAAAAACAGAATATAAACTATAAAACTAGAAAATGGTGAAAAACTAAAACTAAAAAAAAATTTAAAACTAGAAATACACTGCTTAAGTATGTACTTGATTGCTGTTCTCTCTAACAACTTAACTATTCTACTCAGTATATTTCCACAGCCTATTCTGAATCAAACCTCTTAAGAGTTTGCTCATTTTTTTTCATTTTTGTAGAATATTTTTGACACAAATTATACATTATGATGTTCTTTTTATTTGAGAGGTAAATTTTCATTGGTTTATTACAGCAGATGTTTCTTTCAAAATAGGTGCTTTAATAAATCTCTTTATCTATTCCCTAATCAAATGATACTGTACACATCCTCACTCAGCAATGGTAAAATTGATGTATCTGTCTCATAAACTTTAAGAAACAGCGCAAGTTGCTTAGCTACCCTGAGTTTAGATGCCAGATGGTAGTCACTGAAAATTTCCTTGACTAATTGGTAGTATTTTGGTTTTGATTCTTTTGAGTTTCTTTTTGTCTATATGTCTGACATATAATTTTACACTATGTAGTATTTCCAATACACTCCCTGCCACAGGAACTTTTTCTAGCCATCTATGCTGAAAATGAACATTGCCTACAATACTGTAAAATCTTCTCTCCTAGCAGAAGTACCTTTAAGCAGCCAGTGAAAATTCTACATTCAATCTATATGCAACAATAAACACAGAGAGGCTTCTGCAAAGTACTGAATTAAGGGTCTGAATACTTAAATGAATAAGAGATTTCAGTTTTTGATTTTTAATAAATTTGAAAATCTTTCTGAAAACATGCAAGAAAAACAATATTGCCAGAGAAATCTGTTTTGACTGATTTGCTGTTCAGTGTCTTTTTCGTTGTGCCACTGTGCACCCTTTTTGCTTTTCTTTTGCTACAATTAAGTGGGGATTACTGAGTTGGTTCCCCGGAAGATTATCCTTGTTCTAATCAGATCCCAGCTGGCAGTTACATACTCTTGGTTTATATTATTATATTAAAGTTTTTATTTAAACAGCTTGCCTAGACGACAAAGATGTTGGTTCAAATTAAACATTTAAATCTTTCAAACATTTCTGCAGATTAGCATTACACATCTTTTTTGCACTTCTCTAGGTGAAATTGCATTTTCCAAGTGTTTATCCGGCATCTGGCCCTCCAACTTGCAGGGAAATCTTGGGGATTGGTAGCAGGATTGGCACTCAAGCCACCATAAAAACTTCCTGTAGCTATGAAACAGCAAATAGAAGTCCTTACTGCTCTCCATACGAGTAGCTCTGCTGAAGCTGCCCATAGGAAGGCTGCTCGCATTATGAGGGGGCGTCATCCTGGGAAGAGTCAAAACTGTCGGAAAGCCAATGGGGTCAGGCCTGTTGGGAATCAGAACTGGTGTGGTGCTGAGGCGTTGCCTGCTGTACAGCAACACTCAGGTTCCAATTTGAGATGGAACGTCTTATCTGTCCAGCATGATGATCATCTTCCTCTATTGTCAGAGGAGCTTCATAAACTCTACAATTCAGTTTCAGCAGTCTTTGAGGTGTGTAGTCCTGGGACTGGCCAGATCTCTATAGTAGGGTACACCTTTTTTTGGTTTGGTCACTTTGATGGCTGTCATACTCAATGAGTAGCTGTTGCTGTGGCAGATCAGCTCCTTCCCATGGTGTCCAATGTCACTCCTTTCAACGAGTGCATTGTAAGACTCAGATTATGGTACTCTCTAGATGCCTTGTCTGTTGTCTCAGGTTATCCTCCAACCGCGGTGAGTGATGTCTTGGTGAGGGAGACATTTTATTTGCAACTTCACTTGGTGGTTGACGGGTGCCCACCTCTTCAATGCGACCACTGGCACTGAAATGTTTGGTTATGAGGATTGTGTCAGTTCCTTGACTTTGCAAAAGGTTAGGGGCTGTGGATCACTGGATCCTAGTTCCAACGCTGTGAGCCACATAGTAGGATATGGTACACCAATACTAGTGGTAAGGTGAAGGAGATCTCTTCGTATTAAGTCAGTATATGGATTGGGAGAGCATAGAGGGTTATGAGGTTGCTGGAAAGGGGTGTATGATGCTCCCAAAATCTTTGCAAAAGGACGAAGGTCCAGGTCTTTACAATACTGGTGCTTCCTGTTTTGGTATATGGTTGCAAGACATGAACGCTATCCAGTACATAGCATAACAGTGAAAAATGAAAAGAATAATTTCCTGAAATAAAAAGTTAAATTAATCAACGTTTTATATGAATTGATAAATTCAAGTCTGATTTAGCATAAGCTGCCCTAATTCAGGGTGTTCATAAGAAATGCAATGATACTTCATTAGATAGAAGTACATAATGAACAAGAATACATGCATCAAATATTATATATAGAGGGCTAGGTCCCTAGTGAAAGATCAAATATCAAAAATAACTCAATATTTGTTATACCTGACATTGAAATAGTCTAAAACGATACCCCAAATGCTTATGTTTAAAATTTGGGATTTTTAACCTTCTAGGAAAGGCTCTTACGAGGGCTAGGGTCACCAGTAAAGAATCAAATATCTAAAATATCGTATTTGTGATCAGCAACCTTAAAAGACCATAAACCCACACCCCACATGCCTATATTACTAACCACTATTTTGTTAAAGTTTTATGAAAAGGAGAAACTTTGACACTTCATATCCCATTAGAGAGTGAACCTCTGGTGCCAGTTTATGTGGCATGCACATCTTCAAGTCATTCTGATCATTTTTGCTGAAGACACCTATTAGTTTACTCTTTATCATAAGTGTGCCATTTCTTGCACAAAATATGGTCCAAAAATGGCCTAAAACAGGTTTTTCAGGTCTGGAGGTATTAAAAATAGGGGAAAACGAAAAAGCTTGACGTCATGCATAGTTAGAAATCAAAAAGCGTTGAATGGTATATCATATGTGGAGATTTTCTCGTACTGGAGAGTCAGGAAGCACCAAAAACTGAAGTGATTTCAAAGCATTAATAAGTAATTCTCACAAACACAAAATTAAAGTTTCTGCATTAAGTAGAATTATTTAGAATTGCTTTACATATAATATCCAAAATTAAAAATATAGTACATCCATAACAATAAACAGCTCAAGACTAAACAACAGATAACCATTTCCTTCCAATTCAGTATTAATTTTCATATTAATTTCCGACACAAACATAACCCATTATGCATTAAAGAATTTGTGGTGCACATGCTGAAATTCTTGACTGCAAGTAACTCTTAACCCAGTTTTAGCATGTTAGTCTTAATGTTTTGCATGTGTTGTACAAAAATTTGATTTCTTATTTAAAAAAAAAAACAAACTTCTGTGTATATTCCTATTACACACAAAAGATTACAGAGGCCACTAACCTGGCTTACACTAACGCACAATTATCTCTTATGTATATTTCTCTTCTGGTTCGTCCTGCTTCCACTTCAAAACCGGTCCCGCCCACACGCAGCCGACATGGCATTTCTCGATTCCTAATCGTCCTCTTCCATGTCATGCACTATACTGGCCTGCTGAGCGTAATACATCCAACAAGTACTCCAGGTGCTGCCACAACGGTAAAGTAGCTTTACCACCTTTGCGGGAGCCACCTGTGTCTTTACAACAGCTTCTTACACAGCAAATATCAGAAGCTAAAAAATATTGTGAACACATTTGAGAATACTGCTCTTCTTTAGCATTTGCTTCCATTGGTGCACAGATAACTCAACCTCCTGGCCACGGACCATACTGTTTTAAAATACACAGGCAAATTTATCACAAAATCTCTTCACTATACGCTAACACTTCTACCTCTCCAGGATATGGATAGTTGTATGGTTTTGACACAGCGCAAGCTACTGAAGTACGCTTACAAAATAAAGCAAACTCTGTATGCAGCGAAAATGTACTTCTCCAGCTAGATTCCATGCTCAGAACCATCAACCCCTTCGCTAAATCATACAAACACATCCATGAAATCGCTCAGTCCAATCCAACAGCATCTGTACGAATGGTTTTCAAGGAAAACCCTAGGCAGGATTTACAACAATACAATGCCCCAACATTGCAGCGATTTTCGTCGGAGAAGATGGCGAAATGCCTACCAAAAGGGACATTTGCATCTATCCCACAGGTAACTCCTGTAAACAGATTTCCACGTTCAATATGAATTGCGATCCTATGGTTTACCCACTTTTATTCCCTTACGGAGACAATGGCTGGCACAAAGATTTACAACATGTTCCCAAAAAAAGAAGCGCCAAGCGAATAAGGCTTACTCAATACCAATTTTACACGTACAATTTAGCAATGAGGAATACATTTAGTATTTTGCATTCCAGCGGCAAACTATTCCAACAGTACGCCGTAGATGCGTATGTTAAAACAGAGGACGCGCGTCTCAACTATCTCAGATTATATCAACAAGATCTGCGCATGGAACTATCAGACGCACTGCAAGCAAACGCTGAAAATAACAATGTACGTGTAGGCAAAATGATCACATTACTGTCCACGTTTCCAGGAAGTCCAAGATACATGCAACAAAACTATCAGGATGCCATGGCCATAGTACGTAAATTCAGAAAGCCTTGATTTATTTTTCACATGTAATCCTGCTTGGCCAGAAATTCTACATGCACACTGTGTCTTTCAAGAAGTATTTATTTCTTCTTGATTTCTGAATTCCTTTCTCACCGTTTTCCGTTCCTATTCTTACACCGCCGTATGCTACGCCGGGCGTCGGCTAGTAGACAATAAAACAGATTCATGATTTAGAGGGAAATTTAATATGCAGATGCATTTCTAAAACCTTATACTTTTAAGTGATAAGCAAGGGCCAAAGCCCCTTTTCTCTCTTTTGAACACATTACTACCTGGTAATAATATAAAAGAAAATATATTATACTGTAAACCTGAAGAATCATTATGTGTCAAAAGTAAAGCTCCTTGGATTGGCCAAGACTTCAGAAATTGCTAATGGTGATTAGTCCAGCAGATGTTAAATGTTTAGTGTAACTCTTAATTAAAAAAAAAATACCTCCTTGGCCATATCAGTGTACTTCTGTTTTTCTTTAGGCTCCAGCACTGCCCACCAGTCAGCTAAGATTTTGGTAGCACCTCTGTTGTCTAGCCGTGGATGTTCCTGGCGTACAAGTGAGCGGTGTCTTTTGCAAAACAACAAGAAGGCATTCATAGGTCTACGAGCACGCTGTTCAGAAGATTCTTCATCTTCAGTTTCATCTGCTTCAATCTCTAGTCCCTCAGGATTTAGATGATGCTCCTGTAATGACAAATGCTATTAACTGTCAGTCATATTATGCATTTCTAAAATGTTCAGCTGCAGAAAGTTCTAGAACCATAGAAATATTTAGCAATTTTTAGAAAAGCCTGGTTTTGAGGTACTACACAACTTTTTTTATCTTACAAATTTCTAATAACCAAATTAATGCAATATGTGCATAATAATGGATTTATTCTTAGACATTATATGTTGGCACTTGATAGTTTTATGAAATCAAATGCTTGCAATATTCATAATCAAATGGATTTGTATTTTCAAAGATGTCACTGAAGCAATTATCAAGCATACTAGTTTTACATTAGTATTAAAATTGGATAAAAATAAAGGCCAAAAATTTGTATTAAAAAAAGAATAATATATTTAGTAGGAATGCTTTGACACTTCTCATTCTACTCATTGGTACTCATATTTGTCCAATACTGCCCCCCACAGGTACTCGTACACAGTCATTTAAATGAGCTTTGATTATGTTTTTTTCTGATTACCAAAAAATTACTAAAGGGTGATACAGCAGTAAATTTTATGCCCAGTCCCTCGTTTAAAGACTCAAAAAAACATAAGGTGATCACAAGTAGGTATGTAAGTAACTGGAGGAATATGTAGTAGCAGATAAACTTAAGATGAGTGTTTTCCACCTGGGAAACTGGTTGAGCAAAAGAATCACTGTTCAATAAACAGCACTCTTGTACTAGTCAGACTTGTTTACATGCTTGATCTTTATGTTTCTGCAAGGTTATTCTGGGTTCAAATTTATTTTACATACACCTTTAATATTTGAAATAAAACTAATAAAACAAAACAATAACCTAACAATAAAAGTTTTAAATCTCGCCAGTCAGCTTTGTGTACTGCAGTCAACACTGTGTGTCATTTTCTGGAGGAAAATGCTGTGTAGCGAGATACATAATTAGGGTTGGGATACAGCTAGGCATTGCGCCACTAATGAGGAAGCAAGTACTACTTACTTATTCTAATAACAAAATAAAATAATTTCTCATTGTAAACAGACTGACAATATTCCTTTCATTTATATATGGCATACAGTATGCATGCAATGATTTGCTGCACAAATCCCACTTTGCTGCTTCAACTCCTCAAGTAAATTTTGTCTTGAACCACCTTTTTTCTGGAAGTTACATATCATACACTCTATGTCTCCAAATAAACCTCAAATGCAAACAGAGTTGCATCTGCTGTGTGAAAAATTTTCAGATAAAAAACAGAGCAATCAACATCACTAAATGTAAGTTATCTGATTAAAATTTTAAGAGGATGTCACTTCTATAAATATTAGGGGATTGCTGATTAAATAAATGTTAATGCTAGCAAATTAAACATCAGAAAACATGGCACTTGTAGATTACACTAATTCATATTGCTAATAAAAATATATTAAAATATAATAAACAACAAAATACATATATATATATTTTGTATTAGGTACAACAGTACAAACATTCATGTGCAGTTCTTTTGTGCTATCACTGCTTAGAGGATATATGCAAGTAAGAATTTCATTATACTTTGTACACATAAAAATAGACTTCAACTGCAAACATACCTAATTGAACCTAATATGCTGAGACAGTATTCTCAACTCTTAGGCAAGTAGTATTCTCTGATTTACTTCCTTTGTTATTTTAGCATGAAAGAGTCTGTCCAGTGTACAAGTTTGGACAATGAATGTCTTTATAGAAGAGAAATTGAAAAGAACACTGCTAATAAACACCTAAAAGCTTAGTTAAGCTACATATTCATTTCAGCTGCAGTTTAGTTAACATTCCATTTTTTTTTAGGTTTCTGTCTATTGTTCACTAAATATTACAAACATTAAAACATTTACAAGAATTATTGTTTAAAGAAATGTTATGAAAAATACTGTACATTTATTCTATTTTAAACAAAGGTCTTGTTTCATCCATTATAAATCATTAAATAAGAAATGCATTGTTCTCATATGTTTGATTTTGAAAATGTAGCACCATTCATGTCTTTCAAATAAGTAGTTGTTTAGCACTGTTCAGGGCTTGGCATTGGCCTACAATGTTCATTAGGTCAAAAAATCATATTGGTGCATCCTTTACATTTACTATTATTTCAAAGGAAAGATATAAACAAGTACAGATAGACAGATATAAAATGTAAACATTAAGGTAGGAATACCATGCTTTAACAGTATCACACGAATGCATATTTATCATATTCTCAGTATTCATCTGAATGTAATCTGGGCATAAATTAATATAGTATTTTAATTCACAGAATTACATTATAACCCTGTAAAGTCAAAACTATTTTTGTTTTATTGCAGTCACACATACATATACAAATAGTATGAAGTAAATTATGTACTATTTGCTTAATTACCTCAAAAAATAAGACAATCATCACATTTATTTAATAGTTTAAATAAATAAATCTGGGTATTACAAGCAGCCCATTCAAAAAGTTACCACAATAAGAATATACTGTATTTTGTATCTATCACAAAACATTGCATAACAGTCTATAAAATCATGACATAAAAGTTTTAATATTGTTTCTTCAAGTCTTTAGTTCCCACTACCCTAGATACTTACGTTTCCTTATGATGGTTGAATATCATGAAATATGCCATGGAAAGGAACTGAATTAAAACAATCTTCCTTTATTAAAAATAAGGTAAATTAATTTACAACGTAACTACTGTAAGTCTTTAAAACCTTGCACATATTTAACCTGAAATTAAAGCCCACCTTTTCAAGCTCCTCTTCCTCATCTTCCTCCTCCTCCTCAGAAAAGTCAAGCACTTTCTTGGAAAGCAAAGGGTGCCACTGAAGACACTTGCGTTTTGGTCGTTTGCCACTCACCTCTCCCTCCACAGGGGGGTCCTTAGTCCTGCTGCCACCCTTCATAGCAACAACCTAAGGATTGAAATATAAAGTGTATGTTTTATTATTGGAGAATTCTGACATGTGATGGACATAGGAATTCAAATATAAACCCCCTTAGGCAAAACAAAACATTGAAGTTTAATTCTTTTATCTTCTACGCTATTTATTCTTAAAGAACTATGATTACTTGGTTTGTAATGCTGCTTGCAATGGTATTTGCCTTGGAAACCTACATATGAATAACATGAACTGCATTAGCTCTGAGGGTCAGAAGTTTCTAGAAACTTTAGGTTGTTACAGGCAAGACAGGACTGATATGGGAATGCTTTAAGTCAGATAAGAGAACACTTAAAACCATCCATCTATTCAATTGAAAAATGGTGTGAAAGGCACTTTAGATTTTATACCATATTTGCCTTGGTTATTGAAACTTTTTGTCTACTATCAATGAGAAGTGTAACTACTGAGATAATATTATTCATTATGAAAGGAAAGAACCTGCTAGCAAATAAAAAAGAAAAAAAATCCAGTTTACAGTGTTACCAGGAGTCTGTAATGCTTATACCCGAGGTATTTTAGCTTAGAGATGTCCCCCTCTTTTCTCAAGTCCCAAAATTTTCTCCCAAAATAAAAAAAGGAACTCAGTTGAAAAAATTAAAAAGGGATGGCAGCATCACAATTTATTAATTCAGCAAATTATATAGTAAGTTCATAATATGATGTAAAAAAGAGGTTACTGTGTACAAAATGTGTTTTGCTCTGATCAAAGTGCTCTTTTGGCTTAACAAAAACACAACAATTAGATTGTCTTGCATTACAAAAATGAGCAAATGTAATTAACGTAACTGTTTTCTCTATGCTTTCCATTCAAAATGCCTGAGTCCATAAAGGATGCACAGCTAGGAAAATAGAACGGAAGTGGAAAAGAACACTTCTGTATATGAGCCCACACACAGAAACTCGCTACTTTTTCTGCTACAAGAAATTCTATATGTGCTAAAATGGTGTGAAATGGAATCATTTATGAACAGACCAGACTTCTAATGTGGAGCCTCTGTTTTAGGACTGGTATGTCAGTCTCCTATTAGAAAACAGAAAACATTGGCACAGAATCCTCATACAATGAAATGCACATAAGCCAAATTTAAATTGTTATAGCAAAGGGTCTGAATACTTAAAGCAAAGCAACAACCAAAGCAAATTTATTTATATAGCACATTTTTTACCAATAGACAATTCAAAGCACTTTACATAAAAAGCACAAAATATAATAAAATAAAATCAATTACATTAAATCAGAAGAAAGGTAATACACTAGAAACTTGTGCAATGCAGTAGCAGGATCAACCACAGGCACAAAAACTAAAAATGTTTTAAATATCAGTTCGTTTATTGAACAGTTTTGTGTAACACAAACAACTGTACAAACAGTGATGGAATCGGTCAACAACAGGTCAATTTTTATTTTTAGTTTGAGCCATGCCACAATGTAAATTAGTGTAACACTTTGATTGGTTCTGTCAATAACTCTGCCTTTAAAATGATATGAACATGGAAAATAAGACATTATTGATTTTCTATTTATTCATCCAGTTGCTTAAGCATACCAGTTGATATAGATGAATTGTTCAAGAGATATTATCCAGATACAGAAAAATGTTCAAAAGGGGCCAGTGTTGGGAAAAATTACTTTGAAATTAAACTGTTATATTACTCGTTACATACAAAAAAGTAATTAGGCATATTATATAGTTACTTATTATACAATATGATGTGTTACAAATTATGTTTTTTTTACATTATATTTTGTTCCAAAACTGCAACATTCATTACTTTTCTATTCCAGATCAAGATGATAACATAGAGTTATCATAGTAAAAAAATATGTATCTGGTTATGAATCATACAGGAATGTCTGATATAGTTATTTATTTAGATTTCTGTAAATTGCACATTGTCATACACAGTATCATTTATTAATTAGAAACTAAATCCAACTTCCTTAACATTCAGCCGAAATTGGTGGAAATATTAGCATGATCAATTTGCACTGATTATTGCCTAGATTTACTGGTTACAGTATAATATAGGCTAATGTAAATTATAATGCAGGCTACAGTGGGTAACTTTCAATTAATTTTAAAAACAACACATCGTATCTGATTTGGAAGAAGTGTGAAAGAGGTATAAGGAATCTAATGATTCTACTCTGTGTCATCTGCTCTTTACACATTTTTTCAGTCAAGGTGTGAACAGAGCAACAACGACGGTGTGACGTGCAATCTCAAGTAGTCCACAGAACTTGTCTGTCTGTAACTTTAACACACCACAGAAATGAATCTCATTCACTCATGATGTTATTCTCTACACTTTGAAGAGCTTCTGTACATATGAAACAATGTATATTGCGTCCCTTATTGATTCAATACAGTAAGCAACATTTTAGGTTCCAGTATGGGACAATCACGTATTATAAGTAACTGGTGTCAACTCCTCTTTTGTGTGTGGATGACGATTATCAAGAAACAACAACAGAAACAAACACCAGTTGGGGCTGTATGATGTCGTAAAAGTTCACATCATCACATTTATCATTCCAAAACATTGACCACCGCATTGGGTTGTGGGGACATGCAGAGAGCAGCAGCTTTGTTGTCTCACAGATCACTGCAACCCTGCACATGTGGGGTATTCGGTCATGGTATTATAATGGTTCAAAAGTGATTTGCTCTAAATTCATTGAAAACTGTTACATTCATGAAATTCTAAATTTAGATCTGTCTCATCATAAAATGGATTTGAACATCTAACTAACTTGACTAATTACTTTTACTCACTCAAACACAACATCCTCAGTTGTTCTCTTTCTACCATCTTCTGAACGAAACAGCATGCGTTATAGAAAAAATCATACTTAGTGTTTGATCGTGGCTTGGAAATAGTGCATATTTAACATTTCTTATGCATATAAGTGACATGCTGCATAAAGCTGAGTGTTGAATGGTATGTACAATGTGCTCACAGGTGGACAATGGCACAGGCTTTTTTTTAAAAAATGTAAAGCACTTTGTTATATACATTTACACAGCACAATTACATTCCTATTGTAGCAACCCTCCATATGTTCAGAGGAGAAAAGAGGACAGCATGGAGTGTGGTTAATAATTAAAAATTTGGACTTGAGTGTCAGTAGGCTTTGCGCCCTAGGAACCAAGTTACCCGAACTATTCTATAACATTTCAGTAATTATTTATCACTCTGATGCTTATCTTTCTGAACATAAAATAGATCCTTATAATAGTAATTGTTGAGAAGAATTCATAATTAATTGCAGAATTATGGTATTTGAGAGTTCCTCTAGAGTGTATCTTTCTCTTGCACAATTTGACTCAAAACTAATCAGCACATCATTATCTCATAACAGGCTTAAATTTCGAATTTGGTATTTTTCCGTCCAGCCGTTTTAGCTCTAGACTGTCCTCAAGAAACTGTGACACACAGGCGCACACACACACTATTGACGTTTTCAGTATCAGGTGACCCTAAAATGTTGAGATCCATCGAAAATCAGAGACTGAAATTTTTGATGAATCTAAAGCTTTCACTCCTCCCCTCTAGATGATATTTATGGGGGGAGGGGCGGCGCAAACCAAAAAAAATGAAAGAATTATTTCTTCTTTAAGGTTACAATAAACAAGAAAAATAAAATATCTTTAAGTAATGTTACAGTAAGAAAAACAGAAAGTGGTATCTATTTACATCCCTGACTGCCATTTTCCCATCGTTTTGGCTATGAAGAATGCCCTGACTGTTGCTGCTTCAGTGTTTCGTTCAGCCTCAAAGCACACCATCTTGCTTTTGTGACTTGCTCACTTTTTGCTCCTTTGTAGTGTATTACTCTTTGATCCTTCCAAATCCTTCAACCTGTTCCGGGTACCATTTTTAACCCTTTCACCTCTTTGTATAGAAATCTGCACAGGGCATTCTCCTGTGAATGTCAGCCCTCAGTTTCTTTCAGCGGTTTTAATTTGCATAGGCTGAAGTCCGCTAGCAACTGACCTTCATACTGGCCGGTGCCAAAAACAAATGTTGAGTCAACCACTAAGGGGTACCCTTGAAACTTTGAGAGCCACTGGTACCAGCCTCTTCAAGCACTCGGAGTGTGCAAGCACCACTTCAGTTCTTCCCATTCAAACTTTGTGTGTGATGTAGTAATCAGGGTGTCTTCCCTCAAGTGCTGTGCACTACTGCTAAACAATCTAAGCATGCGCCTACTGCTGGAAAATGAGTGCCCATCAAAAACAAAGAGATGGTTGCAGTTTGGCACTTTAAGAACATTTCTGCAAATGTTTGTAGCCAACGGCAATGTGTCCAGCCAATCAACGATGACGATTTCATCAACCATAGACTCAAATAACCCCCAGTGATCTGCTACAACTATCAATAGACTTGAATTATTTTGGCATTGCTTCAATTTTGGCATTGCTTCAGTAACAGCGTGTGAAGTACAGTTAAACTAACCAAATTAAACTAACGCATTTAAGGGTTGCATTAAAAATTTAATTGCAGAAATTTTTAATGTGTTAATTACATGCATTAACAGCAATTTATCAGCAGCTCTAATAAATGAGTAAAAATAAATATAAAATATTTAGGAGTTTCAAAGTTAAACCATTAATGCATGAGATGAATTTCAAAGGTATAACATGATTTTTTCTTAACCGCATTTAGCACATGCTTTGTTTGATACCCCTTGCTTTCAAGCCATTTCCTTATCAAACTGGGGGCTACGGCCCCAGCAGATTGAAATTATTTAAAAGAAAATCAATTCCAATATTAAAAATTGTATCTGAATTGCCTAATTTTTAAATAAACATATAGGTAACTGAAAATACTCTTCATTTGTTACATATAAGAAGTTGTATCTCAGTGTAGTTATATACAAGAGAAGTGGTCCTGAGCCTGCGCTGTACACAAACAGCTTTGATGCATAAGGAAATAAACAAGCAAAATAAAAAAAGGCTAAAAAGTGGGACTTAAAAGGATCATTGGTTACACAGCAGCCAAACCAGAGTTTCCATTCTCAGCTACACTACAATTCTATCCTCAGTCTTACGTTGCTCCTACTACAAGCCTCCCAGTGTTTCCCCCAATCCCTGTCTTTTCAAGGTCCATCACCCATGCCAAAACAAAATCTTCCACAGCTCACATTGGTTCTGAGAGAACGGCACACTCTTGCTTCCATTCCTCTTTGAACTGATCCATGCCAAGAGACTGCTCAGGAACCACGCACCAAGACAGATGGATTTTTCTGAAAGAGAGCGTCTGAGGTAAGTATTGCCTTTCTCACCACCCAAAAACAAGCAGTCTGCACAGCATATCTTTGTCTCTCTCTCTCTCTCTTATGTCTGGTCCTCCAAGTTTACAAGATTTTTAGTTTTGGACTTTTTTTTATGGATCATCATTTTTAGAAAAGTTTTAAAAAATGGCAGAATAAGGCAGAAGAATATAATGCAACAGAGTACATAAGAACATAATACAAAAGAATATATACAATGAAGAACAAAGACAAATTGTAACAATTACTAGTAATAAAATACATGTATCTAACATTACATTTTAATATTACCAATATTAATAAATAGCAAAAATCTTTTGTTTCAGGTAGAATTGCCAATTTTTGATAACCTTCATCCTTCCAAAAAATAAATACATGGATAGGTTGAAGTTAGAGGCAAAGATGTGGTTACAGTTATAACTAGAAGATAAAGCAGACAATAAAGTCTCTTTAAAACATACAGTAAATGCACGCAACCTTTACAACTGACTTTGAACTATTTTCCTTTGACTTTGACCTCAAGTCATACGTAACTAGAGTTATTTTTCAATTTTTTTTTTTTTTATGTGAATTCACATGTAACTTGTCATACGCATGTGCTTGGAGAACAATTTAAGGGCTTGGATAATTATATTACTCCCCGGAACACACAAGGGTGCTAAGCAATAATGATTTCTCTCTTCCTTTCCCATCTGCAGACAGGAAGAATGACGTTCCTCCAACCATGACGTCACTTCCAGGGTCACTCCACCCGAAGGCTAAAATGATAAACCAACTCCTCCAAGCAAATTACAGACTTCGTTGCGTACAATTTTTTTGGTACAGGCCCTTCCTGAGCACTGGCCCGCCCAGTCCATAGACAGGAATATAAAAGCA